>NC_050101.1:97822078-97908126 GCF_902167145.1 Zea mays
TCCACAATCACCCATATAGAGTCATACCCAGCAAATGTGCGGGGTAATCTCACAATGAAGTCCATGCCAATCTCTTCACATTTCCACTCAGGTATCTTAAGCGGGTGCAGTAAACCAGTAGGTCTTTGATGTTCCGCTTTCACCCTCTGGCAAACATCACATAGTGCAACATGTGAAGCAACATCCTTCTTTAATTCATACCACCAATACTTCTGCTTCAGGTCCTGGTACATCTTAGTACTACTAGGGTGGATAGAATAAACTGAGTCATGTGTCTCCTTCAATATGGTTTCACGAAGACTATCGATATCAGGAACACAAATCCGATTCTTGAACCATATCGTGCCCTGCTCATCTTCCGTGAAATCTGGGCCTCTACCGTCTGTTATCAGATCCTTGATCTCCTGAATTTTGGCATCACCGATCTGACCCTTTCGTATTTCTTGCTCTAAGGTAGGTTCCAATTCGATGGTAATTCCTTCAGTATGAGCAACTATCCCCAGATTGAGCCTCTCAAAATCTTCTGCTAACTCATCAGGTAACTGGGTGACAAAAACTGCATGGACCTGCCCCTTCCGACTCAAGGCATCCGCAACCAGATTCGCCTTCCTCGGATGATAGTGAATTTCCAGGTCATAATCCTTGATGAGCTCCAACCATCGGCGTTGCCTAATGTTAAGATCCTTCTGAGTGAAAATGTATTTTAAGCTCTTGTGATCAGTGTAGATTCGGCACTTGGTTCCCATAATATAGTGTCTCCAAAACTTGAGAGCATGCACAACGACTGCCAGTTCTAAGTCATGAGTAGGGTAGTTCAACTCATGTTTCCGCAACTGACGAGACGCGTAGGCAATGACGTGTCCTTCCTGCATAAGCACACATCCCAGGCCTTGGCGACTTGCATCACAATATATATCAAAATTCTTCTGTAGATCTGGCATAATCAGCACTAGAGCAACCATCAACTTAGATCTCAATTGATCGAAACTCTCTTGACATTCCTTAGTCCACTTAAACTCCTTGCCCTTCTCCAACAATGAGGTCATAGGCTTAGCAATCTTGGAGAACCCTTCAATGAATCGCCGGTAATAACCTGCGAGTCCCAAGAAACTCTAGATCTCCGAAACTGTACTTGGTGTCTTCCAATCCATTATCGTTGTTACTTTAGTCGGATCCACGACAATTCCTCCCTTGGAGATGATATGCCCAAGAAAATGTACTTCATCAAGCCAGAAATCACACTTGGTAAATTTGGCATAAAGCTGATTATCCCGTAATTTCTGTAGCACCATCCGCAAATGCTCCTCATGCTCATTATCATTCTTGGAATAAATGAGAATGTCGTCGATGAATACTACGACGAATTTATCAAGGTACTCCATGAACACCTTATTCATTAGATTCATAAAATAAGCTGGTGCATTGGTTAAGTCAAATGACATGATTGTGAATTCATATAGACCATATCGGAGTGAGAAAGTCGTCTTGGGAATATCAGATGGCCTAATCTTCATTTGATGGTAGCCCAACCTGAGGTCAATCTTAGAGAACACCCTAACACCTCTCATCTAATCAAATAAGTCATCAATACGAGGTAAAATGTACTTGTTCTTAATGGTAACATCATTAAGTGATCTATAGTCCACACACATCTGTTGCGAACCATCCTTCTTCTGTACAAACAGTACCGGTGCTCCCCAAGGTGAGGAACTTAGACGAATGTACCTTGCCTCCTGCAACTTTGTTAACTACTTCTTAAGTTCTTGTAACTCTTCTACGGACATTCGGTAGGGGCGTTTAGAAATAGGAGCAGTCCCAGGTAAGAGATCAATAACAAACTCAACTTCCCTCTCCGGTGGCATCCCTGGTAACTCCTCTATAAAGACATCTGGAAAATCCCTAACCACACGGATGTTGTCACCAACAAACTCCTCCGCTATAAAGAACATCACATGTCTGGAAGAGGTAGTTACTGCAATTTCAACTTGAAATCTTTCTCCTTTAGGGCTGGTGAGTTCTACAGTACCCCTACCACATAGTATACTGGCATTTGCCTTTCTTAACCATGACATACCAAGGATCAGATCTATACTACTTGCCTCTAATATTATAGCGGTAGCCCAGAATTCTCTTCCGATAATTGTTAATGTCAATCTATGTGTCATATGATTTGCCTCAACAGGCCCTTTAGGTGTAATTACTATCATTGGTGTTTTCATATTTTGCAGTGGTATCTCATTTGTGTTAGCATATCAAGCAGACATAAATGAATGTGTAGCACCAGAATCAAATAATATGGTTGCAGGAATTGCATTAATATAAAACATACGAAGTGCGATGTCAGCACCATCAGGAGTAGCATTTGCGCTGACTTGATTAACCCTAGCAAAAGAGTATCCCTTGCCAGGAGTCTATTGCTTGTTCTGAGCTGGTGTACCAGAATTCCCCACCGGACAAGCATTAGCATAGTGCCCAACCTGACTGCACTTGAAGCATGTAGGGCCAGTCTTCTGTCCTGTAGGCCTCGCCGGGGTGCCAGTGGGTGCAGCCTGACGAGTGGGAGGTGTCTGTGGAGACCCCTGTGGAGTGTACTGAGCTGGGCGTGGTCCTCCTCCTGGATGAGTTGGTGTACCCTGTGGCGGAACGTAGCGAGGATGAACACTGCTGCTACTGTGCCCCTGGGTAATGGCCTTCCTCTTCAAATCTCCCAATTGAACACGCTTGTGTTCAATAGCAAGAGCCTTATCCAGTAGTCTCTGAAATGATGGAAATGTGTGAGCAACCAGTGCATACTGTAGGGGCCCATTGAGTCCTTCTGTGAAGTGCTCTTGCTTCCTTTCATCATCTGCCACCTCATCAGGAGCATATCTTGATAGCTAGATGAATTTGTCACGGTACTTGTTGACAGACTTGTTGCCTTGCTTCAATGACAGAAACTCCTTCTTCTTGATCTTCATCAATCCAGCAGGAATCTGGTAGTTTCTGAACTGAGTTGTGAATTCCGCCCAAATAATAGTATCAGCAGCATCATGGGCAGCAACATAAGAATCCCACCAGTCAGCAGCAGGACCTGTCAGACGACCAGAAGCATAAAGAACCTTCTCCCGGTCAGAGCATTGGGTGATGTTGAGCATCTTCTCAATTGACTTCAGCCAATCATTAGCATCTAGTGGATCTAGCGAATTGGCGAAGGTCGGTGGCTTGTGACTCATAAATTTCCGGTGCTTATCCCGGGGTGGAAGTGGAGGTGGTGGTGAACGCAGTGGTGCTTGCTGCTGTTGCTGCTGCGCCCTTCTCTCCTGGCGTATCACCTCTCACTCTTGGCGCATCTCCTGGCGCATCTCTTGGCGTCCCTGCCGCATCTGTGCATGCATGTTCGCCATGGTATCTGTCATCTGCTGCACTATCCGCATCTGGGCTGTAACTGCGGGATCAGCTCCGGCTGGTGGAGGATTGGGAGGATCCATCTCAGGTTGTTGCTGTGGTTGTCTGAATATCCTCCGAGTGTGTCGATTGGGAGGTAGATCAATTCCACCACCCTTCCTGGTATTGACCATCTGAGTTAGAAACATATGGTAAGAAAGAAAGGATTGTAGACAAGGCATGTAATTACGAAGCATGTTACTTTGGGGATTTATTAGCTAAGTGTGTCACCTACTAAAGCTAATTCATTACCTTATGGTGGTACATACTAAGATGTCCATCTATTCTATTTCAATCAATCAAATAAGCAAATCTGGCATTGATCATCAGAACAATCAACCAACATTTTTAATAGAGATACGATAACTTGATCGAGTGGAAATCTCGATGTTGATGATCCAAGGCTCCAAGCGAACGGTTACTCGTAATCACTACACCACGGCTCCGTTGGTTATCACCCGTGACACACGAATGACCTTGCCATGAAGACTTATCCCTGCAAGCGCAATCAAGAACACAAGCAAGAACAGAAAAGAAACACAACCAAAATTGTATTGATTACGGGATGGGGTCTCACAAACCGATGACGGCGACACTGTTCGATGATAGAATTGATCTAAGCAAAACCCTAAAACCTAATGTGGCGGCGGCTGCTGAATAAATAGAGTATTAGGGCGTGCGTGACCCCTGGACTCGCCCCTAATGGGCTTCGACGAGATACACGGCCCAACGGCCCAACAGACGGTGTCGCAGCACCAAAATAGAATCTGAACGCTGAATTGTTTCGACGATTCCCATTGACTCCAGATGAATTTTAAGATGGAATCAGTTGGGTTGGTTAGATAATCTTATTATCTTTCCAACCATATCAAGTCCGTTGCAATCGGAGTCCGGATGCATCCTAGGCGTCCATTTTAGTGTAGACTGGTCTTAGAACCCGAGATGGAGTCGCAGCCGAGTCGAACTTGATCTCCTTCCTGTTGTGGCCGCCCTTGCTGCTCCTCCTCAACACCTTGGCTTTTCCCAAGTCCTTGCTGGTCCTCTCCAAGGTACCTAATCATCAAAACATCCATGGCCCCAAGCGTAAGCTCTGAAACACAATTGACTAGGGTAGAACGTACCTGAAGATTTAGCTGTCGTGCACGAGATCGTGTTATCGGTCCATTCATTGTATGTATAGAAGTGATGTCCTCATCATCCTCCTCCTCTTGAACTAGAGTCGTCCTCGACTCGATCTTATCTTCGTCACCCATATATGGCTTCAAATCTAAAATGTTAAAGGTGGAACTAACCCGAAAATCTGGAGGCAACTCAGGTGGTAATCTAGGGGGTATCTCAGAGGGAAACACATCCATATACTCTTGCAAAAGGTTAGCAATAGCCGGTGACAAAGCAATAGACGTATCATCAATGGAATAGAAAACATTTTTGCACACTAAGGCATAGCAAAGTCCAACAGAGGCATGTAACTCAACAAGATCAGATTTTGTGGCTAGCAAAGTAGGAGTTTTTAACTTAATAGGTTGCTGATTTTCAGAGTTCAAAACACCTTTTGCTTAGCATTAGTCTTTTTCTCATGTTCAAAGTGGACCATTTCAGTGGGAGTCATAGGAAGCAACACAATTTTCTTTCCCTTATGCATGAAAGTATATTTATTAGATCTACCATGGTGAATAGCATCAGTATCAAACTCCCAAGGACGTCCCAGTAAAAGAGAGTAAGCATCCATACTCACCACATCGAAATCAGCAAAGTCATGGTAAGAGCCAATAGAAAAATGCACCCTTGCTGTTTTTGTTACCTTGAACTTACCGCTGTTGTTAAACCATTGAATGTGATAAGGGTGGGGATGCTGTCGTGTGGTCAAGCCAAGCTTCTTGACCACCTCAACGTTCACCAAGTTGTTGCAGCTACCACCGTCAATGATGGTATGTACACGGCAGTCCTTGACGATGAGGAACATGTTGAAGAGGTTGTGGCAATGTCTGTTGTCGTCGTCACTAGCAGTGGCACTCAAAGCTCGTTGCACAATCAAGGCCTTATAGGTCTCGGTCGCTGTTGTACCAAGAACCTCTTCAACCATCATAAGTCTCTGCAATGTTAGCTCCAACAGTATCTTCATCTTCCACATCAGAAGCACTAACATACCCACCATCACCAGTAGCAATGTATGCCCGTTTGCTGGGGCAATCTCGCTGAATATGGCCAAGTCCCTGGCAGCGGTGGCACTTGATGTCGGAGGAGCGGCCTGTGGAAGAGGTGGTCGTAGCAGGTTTTGCTGCAACACCCTAAGGCACCAAGGACTTTCTGTTGTCGTGTCCCTATGATGCCGAAGGTGCGGTGCTGCGTGTGCCGCTAGGGGAGGAAGATGTGGACGTTCGTATGCCCGAAGAGGATGACGCCTTGGCTGGCACCGGTGGCTGGTGTGGCGCGAAAGTGTTGCTCCTCCGTTGTTGACGACCCTGCAATTCTTTTTCTGCCAACATAGAAAGATGGAACAAGCGTTGTATAGAATGATATTCTTTATAATCAACAATATCCTAAATCTCCTGCCTCAATCCCCCATAAAACCTAACCATTTGATCCTCCGGATCCTCAACTACCCCACATCGTAGCATACCTTTCTGAAGCTCTTGGTAGTATTCCTGTACCGACATGTCTCCCTGATCTAAGCGTTGCAATTTTTTTCGAAGATCATGTTAAGAAGGGGGAACAAAGCGAGCTCTCATCTCCTCTTTTAACGCATTCCATGTTTGTGGTGCAGCACGTGTGTTAACACGTTCATTTTACCAAATGATAGCAAAATCTCTAAATTCACTAGTGGCTTGTCTAACCCTATGCTGCTCAGGAACAAGATGGGAATTAAATTTTTGTTCTACCGTCATCTCCCAGTCTAAGTAAGCTTCAGCATCATAAGAACCCATGAACGATGGAATAGAGAACTTAATCTTAGCAAATGGATCATGGTATGGTTCAGGATTATGATGACGACGTCTACCATTACCTCCCATACCTTGTCGATTACGTGCGAGGCGTTGTCGCAGTGGTGCATAAACATCGTCGTCATCGTCGTCGTCGTCCACAGGAGAGTGAGCTGGGGCTGGAGTTGGTGGTGGGGGACGAGCCTCCAGTACATCCACGCGTGTAACAAGTTTAGCAACTCGTCGATCAAGCTGCTCATAGGATGTCGTCGCAGAGTCCTAGTATTTTTTAAAAGCTTCAGTCATCGCGCGCATCATCTCCTTCAATTCCAGCTGAGAGACACACTCATCGTTGTTAAGCTTAGGCCCCTTGTCCTTGTCCATTTGATTCTTTGGTCCTGTCATTGTTAGCACAAAACAGAGACAAAAAGGCAACAAAATGAACCCTACAACTATCTCTCAGGGTGGTGGTGGTGGTGGAATACAAATTATGAAGCGTCTTACCCCGCTCTTACAACGTTCTTACCAGCACTGCAGGTGGCAAACGGTGACCGGTGTGACTGTCCAACGAGCGTTGTTGTGATTGCAAAGGAGTACCTGTTCTGCTCGAGAGAAAGCTGGAGTTCTGGGAAGGCTGACTAAATATATATATGTGGCACACAAGTCAGTAACAGATAGCAATGCTGAATAAGTGTTCCAAGTACTCGTCCTAATTGCTGGCCTAGAAAATGTAATAGAACAGTTGGACCAAGGCACAAGAAAGGAGGTATAAGTATATGGGTGCAGCAAGAAAACAGGCTTGGGGCAAAATAATCACAGAGGTGCACAGAACACTGGCGTTTCTGGTTATGTGCTACCCTTCTTTTTTTTGCGATTTTTTTCAAATATTTTTTTTATATTTTTCTATTTTGCAGCAGCACATAAGAAGATAACACACCAAGTTTCAGATTTTTTTGTGCAATGACGCGTTCTCTGGAATTTCTGCAAGTTTGCCCTAAAATCAGAATAAATGTTTGGAAAATGAGAAGTCCTATTTCCAAGCCGAATTTGAGAATTTTAAAAACAGCGAATCCGGCAAAGCCGGAAAGAATCGGATGCAAAATTTAATTCTGTGCGATTTGAAAAAATGGGCCCGATTCGAGTTCCGAGGCGAAAGTTATGGCCGTTTTAAGTCTGGACTCCGAATCTGGGTTTCTGACGAGGTGTTGGAAGGGTGGGGGTTTGTTTTTTTGGATAGGGTCAGTTTTAGAGATAGGATCTATTTTGTGGATAGGGTCGGTTTTAGAGATAGGATCTATTTTGTGGATAGGGTCGGTTGTAGAGATATGATCTATTTTGTGGATAGGGTCGGTTTTAGAGATAAGATTTATTTTGTGGATATGGTCGGTTCAGATATAGGATTTGTTTTGTGGATATGGTCGGTTTTAGAGATAGGATATGTTTTGTAGATATGGTCGGTTTTATAGGATGGAAGTGGATGGACACAATCAAACTGAACCAAAACAAATCAAAACCAGCAACCAAACTCAACCTAGAACACGAACTCAGCACTGCGGACTCTAAAACTGAATTGTGCAAAGGCTAAGGTGATGGTTTTAGGTCGCAATAAACTGATCGTACTTATTTTTTTGCTTTTTGTGGACTATGGGACGAAACAAAACTAATCTAAATGTAGGATTATACCTCACAGGCAACCTGGAAATCTGATACCAATTGATAGAAGACGCGACCCGATCTTCCGTCAGATACGATAACTTGATTGAGTGGAGATCTCGACGTTGATGATCCAAGGCTCCGAGCGAAAGGTTCCTCGCAATCACTGCACCACGGCTCCGTTGGTTATCACCCGTGATACATGAATGACCTCGCCACAAAGGCTTATCCCTGCAAGCGCAATCAAGAACACAAGCAAGAACAGGAAAGAAACACAACCAAAATTTTATTGATTACGGGATGGGGTCTCACAAACTGATGACGGCGACACTGTTCGATGACAGAATTGATCTAAGCAAAACCCCAAAACCTAATGTGGCGGCGGCTGCTGAATAAATAGAGTATTAGGGTGTGCGTGACCCCTGGACTCGCCCCTAATGGGCTTCGATGCGATACACGACCCAACAGACGGTGTCGCAGCACCAAAACAGAATCTGAACGCTGAATTGTTTTAATGATTCCTGTTGACTCCGAATGAATTTTAAGGTGGAACCAGTTGGGTTGGTTAGATAATCTCCTTATCTTTCCAACCATATCAAGTCCATCGCAATCGGAGTCTGGATGCATCCTGGGCGTCCATTTTAATGCAGACTGGTCCTGGAACCCGAGATGAAGTCGCAGCCGAGTCGGACTTGATCTCCTTCATGTTGTGGCCACCCTTGCTGCTCCTCCTCAACACCTTGGCCTTTCCCAAGTCCTTGCTGGTCCTCTCCAAGGTACCTAATCATCAAAACATCCATGGCCCAAGCGTAAGCTCTGAAACACAATCGACTAGGGTAGAACGTACCTGGAGATTTAGCTGTCATGCACGAGATCGTGTTAGCGGTCCATTCATTGTATGTATAGAAGTGATGTCCTCATCACTTGTGGTAGCACTATTTTCCCGGGTGGTCGCTCCATGTTCCCATTAAAATAATGATCTTAACATGAACAGTAATAATAAACAGAGAATAAAAGTGTAATAATGAATAATGTATCTCCATACCCAGAACCACAATAAGCAATAGCAAGCACTACCCAAAAATATTCAGTGCAATACAAGGTATAAAGATAGCCAAAACTGGGGTAACCTATTGGATCCCATCAAAATTAACCTATGCAGATCATTATGATTAATAAGAACATGGCTGGGTAAAAATAAGTGAGCAAGGGCACAACTTGCCTTCAATGAGCTCCTGCTCAGCAACTTCTATCTGCTGGACCTCAGGATCCACAGTAGCTTGCTCGTCTACTCGCATCAACACAATACATACATAGTATAGCAAAAATTAACATCACACCCAACATGTAAATAAAATACACAATAATAATCTACACATTAAAATAAGATCCTAGGAACAGGAACCATAAATTTTGGAGTTATAAATTTTAAGATATGAATTTCCAAAGGTTTTATGTATTTAATACAATGTTAAGTGAGATATAAAATTTAATGTGTCTTTCATGGAAAAACAGTGGAACTAATGGATGAACAATAATATTATAAAATTATAGAAATTGGAATGGGTTAATTTGGACTAAGTATGCATTTTATATGAATTAAACAAATTCTAGCCAATATTTTCATATTAAAAATCCATTTCTAATTAATATTCTCTGATTTTATAACACCTTGGACTAGGCGCCAATTACCAGAGACAGCAGGGGGCTTGGCGCAAGTAAACCCTAGACTCATACTGCACCATGGTTGGACTGCTGGTTGAAACTGAGAAAACCTTGGGTTTCTTATACAAATGTAATAGCCGAAGGGTTATCGGCCGATTACATCCGTCCGATCTGAAACGAGGCGCCCAGATTAGATCGGCCGAGGTCCCGCTCCCGCTTCCCATACCACCGTTGGATCGGGGATCCACGTCCAGGATCTGACCAGTGCTATTATAAACCAATACTTGCTTACAGCCACCCGATCCGCGATCAACGATACAGCTCAAACGCGGCGAAGGGGTATTGCAATTTCTAATCTAAGCTGTCCAGAACTGATCCGACGGTCAATCCACCCCGCCCTAGACACTGCTCAAACTCCGGCGGTGCACAGACCAGGGACGACGGCGCCGTTGCCAGAGCATGCGTCATGGGCGATTGCCGCCCCTAAACTCTACTCTGATCGCAGCAGTACGAAGCGATAACCGTAGGGCATTGTGTAGGATGCTACTCACCACGATTCAAAGAGGCGAACCCAGCTCCCCACGGCGCACGGCGGAAACCGAAGTCCGGCGAGCAATTACACGCGTTCCGGTGGGGTTCGACTCGAATTGAGGGCACAGACGGCTTTCCCAGACGAAGGCGATCTTCCCGGCCCAACGCTGAGGACAAACAACGCGCCGTGATGAGATTCACCGACGACGGCTTCTTCCCGGGCGGACACGGCGGTGGTTTGCAGTGGGGTTAGTGGCGGTCGCGACTCGCGAGGGCAAGAATAAGGAGAGAACTAGGCGTGCCTGGGGGTCGTGGCACTATATGGGCGCGTACGTGGTCGGCGCTTCAACGGCCGGGGCCGGATTCAGCGATTTTTGCCGTTGCGGCGCCCCGCCATGCGCGCGAGGTGGCCGAGATGGAGGCGAGCGGGTCTTGCGGCTGGTGATAGCGAGCGTGCGATGGCGCCCAAATAGCTGACCTGCGGGCCAGGTCCATCAGCGAAAGACGCGAGCGCGAGGGAGGGGTGGCTGGCCAGTGGGGCCAGCGCGACAGTGAAACGACATCCACGCGAGGGGGAGGAAGCGGACACATGGGCCCCATGGTGTCTGCGCCAGGCTTCTGGTGTTGGGCTGCGCGGTGTGCTGGGCCAGAAGTGGAGTCAGTCGGCCCATGTAGCTTTTTATTCTTTTATTTTTATCTTTTATTTTCTTTTCTCTATTTCTAAGTTCAATTTGAATTCAAATTTGAATTCAAACTTGTGCGAAATTTATTGTCTATTATTTTTGTGCAATTAAGAAGTACCAAATCTGAAAATAAAATTTTTCTTTATATTATATACTCTCCTTTCTTTTCTCCCCTTTTTCCTTTAAATCTTCACCTCATCATCATTATTATATTTTTATTCATTTTATTATTATTGTATTAAATGCACAAACAAAACTCCAATATGATGCAATGGTTTATTTGTGTCTTAGTAAAGTTTTGCTCATTTTTAAACATGATCAGTCACATGTGATGATAGGTAATGGTCACCAAACATTGAGATCAACTCTATTTTCATTGTTTACATATTTGGGTATTACAAGTATTTAGATAATGCAATAGCAAACAAAGACAGCTGCGCTGCTCCAAGTCAGTCTTCAACCATGCATGGCGATTCCATCAAATATCAATCACCTTTGGAGGATACACAAGTCTCTTACTTGGAGTTGACCAAGATGTTGAACCAGCTGTTAGGAAATTACATTTTGATGGAGTGCCGGATGATGAAATTACATTTTGAAGGTGCCCCATATTCTTTTTGTGCTTCCTGTATACTGAAAATGCAAAGAATTTTCAGCAGTGCATGTATTTGACACCTCTGATTTTCAGCTTCACAAATGTCATCTTCTAGCCTGTCACTATGTGCACGCAGTTGCCCTATAAATGACATACTTTGTAATTACAAATATAGATTGCCCAAAGTAGAGTATCAATCTATTGCTGTCGAGGTGGTGGTTATACCAGTGAACTTGATGTTTGCTTCTCTGCAAATTTGCTTTTGGGCATTTCATCGAATAGCTGTAGCACAACTGCAGGAGCAAGTATCAATGAACTTGTTGAAAGTTCTGCAGCACAACGGCGGGCCCTGGCTCAGGGCGCCGACGAACAGCGTGCGGCGGGCACAGGTGCTGACGAAGGTTCATTTGCCAAGAAGCCGAGCCAGAGTCGCAAGCTTCATGGCCATCGAGCCGTGCGTACGTGTGGCTGCCTCCGGCTCCAAAGCGAAGGTGGATGCTTTTCTTCCGCGCTTTCGAGGCGATCGACGGCGTGATTGAGGCATGCGGCTACCCGCGCTCCGAGTTTCGGGACGTACGTGGCGAGATCGTCGTGCTGCTCCGCGGCGCCACGGATGACAGCGTGGCCGAGCAGCTCTGTGCCACGCTCGACGACGTCATGGTCGAATCCCTCAAGACGCTGCTGGTCGCGCCCGTCCCGCACGACCTGCTGGCGTCCACAGACCTGGCAAGGACCGTCGGCGCCCTCGGCAACCACGGGTCGTTCCGGATCCGGAGCCTCGCGCGCGACGTCGTGCGCGGGTGGAGGGTGGCCATCGAAGCCTCCCGCGCCACTGCTGTAGCGGTGAAGAAGAAGCTCGACAGTCTCTATGCTAATAAGATCCCGCTCCCGCGCGCTGCCGTCGACGAGAAGAAGATGCTTCCCGCTGCTGCTGAGGTACACAACAAGAACCCGCACGTACCACCAGCAAAGACGCTTCCTGCCGCCGCCGCCGAGGTGCACAGCAAGAGGCTACAAGTACCACCAGCAAAGATGCTTCCCACCGCCGAGGAACACAAGAAGCAGCATTATGTACCGCCAACGAAGACGCTTCCGACCGCAGCAATTCTATCGAACCACGAGAAGAACATGAGTGAGACCAAGAAGTCGTCCGTCGCCGACAACGAGAAGATGGTGGCTACAAAACGCAAGCTACGGGAGGGTTACCAAAAAGCCGATGGAGTCAAGCGTCGGCGCAGCATCCAGACCATCAAGGAGGATGAGGGGAAGCTGTTGGAGCAGAAGCAATGCAAGAAGCATGCGTCCCATCGTATGGAGAGAGGCCCAGTAGGATGTAGGACTAGGACCTCGTCAGGCGTCAATCGTTCTAGGCCTCCTCCTTCTCACGTGCTTTAGGGCCGAATCTTGTTCTTAGGTGGCCATTATTTGTGCATTTTTAATGTTCTGTTTACGTGTAATGAGGTAGAATCATCAGTCTCGGGACATAACATATTTTATTCTGCTACTACCTGTCCAAGAGAAATTTTATCATATGAAATCGAGCCCATGTACAAAACTATTGAATAAAAGACCATTCTCAATAAATCATTTGAAAAATAGAACGATCAAATGCAAGGCTTTGGTTAGACGTTGTGACTTATAGAACTATCAAATGCAAGGGGATCACGGGAGGATTGGAGGGGATTGAGAGGGAAATAAACTAATCTCCCCCTTAATCCCCTCCAATCCTCCCGGGATCCCAGGTCACCAAATCAGCATTAAGTTAGATTATCTATTCTTTGTTTTTCTTACGGTTTTCAAAACTAGATTTATATTTTTTAGATTGATTAGTTAAAGACATGATGTCGATAACTAGATTTATATTTTGATTTATATTTTTTAGATTGATTAGTTAAAGACATGATGTCGATAGTTGGATCTTGAAACACTAGCGTCTAGTAAGCTTATAAACACGCACAAACCGTATGAAAAAAGAATAATCAAATATTATAATTATTAAAGCCAATTTGGAATGCAGGATTTTTTCGGTTTCCTGCATTTTTTCTGTGAAAATGAACTATTTTCAGTGAAATTCCTGTATGATTTCTCTGAAATTCTTGCATTCCAAAGGAGGCATAAAAATACACAAACAGAACATGTGAATAAAAATTTAATAAATAACATATACTGGTTGTTTGACACTAAGACGTTTGAAAGGAAGACAAGATATGACCTTGCGCTGCGTAGGAAATATTTTGGGGCCCTTAGAAATTAGGGGCCCTATACAAGCGCACTGGCCGCACACCCCATAATAGAGTTATGACCTTGCACTGCGTAGGAAATATTTTAGGGCCCTTAGAAATTAGAGGCCCTATACAAGCGCACCGGCCGCACACCCCTATGTGTGACCCTGACTTAAACGAACATGATTTAAAGTTATCCGTTACTCATTACCTTGCAAATATGTAAACCAAACAACACCTAAATAGATCCTTTATATATATACTACATCTTTCCAAACAGTTCAACTCACTAGTTCAGACTGAAATTTCAATGTTTCCAAGAATCTAGCGTAGGAAGAGAGTAAGAGACGCAACTCGAATCAGATGACATGCTTGCATGCTGTGTCCGTTGATTGCAAAATGTTACCTTGTCCGATGCATGCGCATGATGAACATCACTACAGCAGGAACAGTCATTTTCGGCGGCTTTAGGCCTATTTTCGGCGGTCCCTGGCCGCCAGGAAAATAAGCCGAAAATAAGCAATTATTTTTGGTGGCTGACACCTAGCCGCCGAAAATAAATGATTATTTGCGGCGGGAGTGTCTGGCCACCGAAAATTTCCCGCGACTATTTTCGACGGCCTCAGGTGGCCGCCGAAATTAATAATTTCAGAGTTTTTTTGAAAAAAAAATGCAAAAACAGCAAATTCATCAACAATATAATCACAATAAAATGACAAAAACATTAAATACCGAATTACACACAGAGTATCACACTTCTTCACAACCACATTGTAGTTTACCAAAATGGTTCACAGTTCACAAATAGTTCACCACATCACAGTTCACAAATACATCATCACAGTTCACAAATAGTCCATTACAACATAAAACAAAGTCACAATTTGGCACAAAACTCAAACCATATCATATCAGGGTCGTCGGAGTTGTGACCACTGCCTCCAGAAGCGAAAAACTCGTTGACGAAGTCGTGTAACGGGTTTGGATTCTAAAGAAAAAGAAGACATTAATAACGGCAATGTTTACATGATCATTATTTAAACAAATTGTTTGTCAAACTAACCTCTCATGTAGTAGCTCCCTCCCCTGCATAAGCTCCTCCTAGTGCTGGTATCACCGGTGGTGCCGTGTTGTGGCCCATGACCCTGGATCCCTACAAAATCAAGTTTAGTCAAGATTTGAAAGATTAATACAAACGACAAGTCTTAACTAAATTAAAGCACCTGAGGTGGAGGTGGCGGTGCATGTAATCCCCACTGAGGCATCGGCGGCTAAAATTGAGGGAAAACAAATGGTTGCTGCTGTGCCTGCTCTAGAAACAGAGACTGTTGCAAATACAATATATTAGTTATCAGACCAATATCGATCGTGTTGAGAATAAATAAGACACTCGAGTTCATTGCTTGTTGCGTCTGTGCGTTGTAAGCAGCCATGTACTCTGATTGCTGTTGGAGGAATGCCATTTGTTGTTGCCGCAGCTCTTCACGAAACCTTTCTTGCAGCTTCCTCATAGCGTCCTCCATGCTAGATACAGAGTGCCGACTATGGCTGCTACCACAACCCGCCTGCGACGAAGAGCCTCCATGAGAACGCAACTCCGTCGAATCGATCACACCAGTAAACATAGAATATCTTGAAAAACAAGAAAATTAGTTATTCGGTCATAGTTTCTGTCGGAGAGCAAATCTCCGGCCGGGTGGCGGAGTGCACCCGCCCTAAATCCTAATATGAGGAGGGGCTTAGGCGTTTTGCTTGTTGGTTAGGAAAACGGGAAGAACACAAGAACACACGAGGTTTTAGAGTGGTTCGGGCCGCCGGAGCATAATACCCTACTCCACTGTGTGATGTATTGCTTGTGAGCTTGTATGAGCTTGCGAGTCTAAGGTGGGATCTAAAATATTGAGCCTGTATGTAACGTCACATGCCTCCCCTTTTATAGCTGAAGGGGCATGCACAAAGGTACTAGGCCCCGACATGTGGGCCCAGGGACATAAAGAATATAGCGCTTGGAGCCACAAATGTTTGCTGTTGGGGCAATCCCCTTGTGTCCTGTCGCCCGAGATCTTCGTATCCTCGGCATGCAGGGGAAGCTTCTTGTAGAAGGGAAGGTGAGTACAGTGCGCCGCTCGGCACGGGCGCATTGTTCGCCAGTAGACTAGACAGGCGCGCCGTCTGCTGGATGACCCTGACATCGTCTGCCAGCGGATTGGACAGGGCGCATTAAATGCCGAGAGGGCACGTCGCTCGTCAGCGTGGTGGCAGGCGGCGAGTCCTCTCCATAATAAATGCAAAGGTTGCATGGCTGCATGGGTCTTGTGTCAAGTTCGGCCCGTTGGCTTATGTCACGGACCACAAGCCACGCGACAGCAGTGGGCCTCCGCCTGAGCGGGGAACGTAAGGCAAGGCACCGGACCCCTACTCATGTCGGGGTCCTCCTCGTCCCGAGACCTTGCCAAGGCCTGGCCCTTACTCGAGGGACCCGGCATGCCTTCTTGGGAGCTCCGGAACCGTTCGCATAGGGGTCTGGTGTCCCTCGGAGGTCCGGATCCATCGATGCACCACGGGACGTATTATCTTTCCTTGCCACGTGGTGCCCCTAGTTCTGCCCATGTGGTGGGGTCGGGTGCCGCTCTCCGTATGACCTAGAGGTGTCGTACGAGTGCAGCACCTTCATACTGTAGAAGAGGGTACCCCTGATTCAGGGTATCGACAGTGCCCCCTGGGCCTGCCTCAGGGGAGGATGCGAGCATGCAGGTGGGACCAGAGTCTGATTGGCGGTTGGACTGCTGCTCCTGCGTGCCTGTTGATGCAATTACTGCCGGCCCGTCTATGGTCATGCCAACTGCTATGCCTATTCCCACGGCTGATTGGCCCGTGACCATCGTACTTAATGTCACTATTGGGCCATGCGCGAGGGTGCCTCGAGTCGATGCACTGATTCTGAAAAATTTACCTTTTTAGACTTCCGTGACGGCCCTGAGAAGGCGTGGCATTGGTGCAAGCGGCGGTGCAGTTTTTTCGCACCCGGTAACCGGCGCGCCGGTTGCATGACATGTGGGCCTGGGCCCCCGTGTTGGACCGCCGGTTGTAGCGAAGCTGAGGGGGCACACAGCCGCGGGGCGGTTTGTACGCTTCTTGCGCGGTGGTTCGCCTCATTGACCGCTGGTTACGGCAAAGATGAAGGAGCGCTTTAATCGTGTGGCGGTTGCATGCCCCTTGCGTTGTGGTTCGCCTTCCTGACCGCTAGTAGCCCCAAAAATGAAGGGGTGCGTGACTGCGGGGCAGTTGCACGCTTCTTCTTTGGGTCAGTCTATATGACATGTGGGGCTTGGCCCCCGTGTCATAAGGTGGGAACCTTGGTGCACGTTGGGGAGACTTTGCCCGTGATGCTTCGGGGGCGCGAGTGGGGAGATCTGCCTTTAAAAAGGGGTCGATCTCCCGGGCAGTAGACATGCCTCGCCCCTCTTGCGACCATCGCGCCCTTCCGCCTTCCGAGCCTCCAGATGGGGTGCGCCGGTGTTCTCTGGAGGGATCCGCGTCAAGGCCATCCCTTCCGGCGACCTCACCGTCAGAGAGCTTGCGCTCGTGGTTGTGCCACCGATCTTGCCTTCCTCTTGCTGCCGTTGGAGGAGCGCAACCCCGTGGGGGTTGGTGCTCTTCCACCATCATTCGGCTTCAAGGATTTTCATCACACAGCCCGGTCGCAACCTCCGGCCGGTGGTCATCCACAAGGATGACTACCAGCCTTGTGGTGGAGAGAAGCGAGCCGGGCTGCGGCCTCCCCCCTGCCCTCAGCTTCAAGGATGTTCATCATCCGCGCTGGGGAGGAGGGCAAGCCGAGTGGGGGCTCCGCCTTCCGCGTGGGCTGGCGGCCCGCTTCTTCCTCCAGCATTTGGGGGAGAAGGTCGTTTGCCAGCCCTGTGAAGAAGGCGAACTCCGGGTACACGGGGCCGGCCGTCTGAGGCGCCATCAGCTGCCGTGTGTCTGGCTCCTCGGCCTGGGTGGCTTTGGTGCCGCCTCCGGCTGCCTCCTACCGCTTGGATGGGGCGTGGCTGTTCGTCCACCGCATAGGCGACGATCGCGCCGTGCACGGGCCGGCCACACCCACAGCTTCTCCCGCGCCGCCGGCCGCACCGGGGGGGGGGGGGGGGGTCGTACAAGACGTCGTACGCCGCGGGGGCGGTGGTGGCGTTCTTGGATGGTCTTGTCCTCACTCCCGCAGCGAGGATGGGAGCAAGGACCTCTTCGCACGTGCTGGGGCAGCCGCCGCCCATCGGTGCAGAGGTGGTCGCTGCCGCTGGTGGGGCTGATGTGGTCGCCGCCGCTGGTGAGGCTACCCACTGCAGAGGTGGTTGCCTCCGCTGGCGAGACCGTCAGCGCCACCTGCCACCAGACCCTCGGCTCTTTGGCTTTAATGGCCTCATTGTCGCCCCCCGTAGGGATACAGGGGCGAGGACCTTTCCGCAGCGGCGTACATGCTGAGGTGATCGCCGCTGCTGGCGAGTTGTTAGTGCAGAGGTGGCCGCCACCATCGGTGCTGATGTAGTCGCCTCCGCTGGCGAGCCGCTCGGAGCCAGCTATCCCGC
Source organism: Zea mays (assembly GCF_902167145.1). Classification (NCBI taxonomy): domain Eukaryota; kingdom Viridiplantae; phylum Streptophyta; class Magnoliopsida; order Poales; family Poaceae; genus Zea; species Zea mays. The sequence continues at coordinate 97,840,358 of NC_050101.1, forward strand.
GGCCCTTACTGGTGTGGAGGTAGTTCATACCTGCAGAGTAGAAATGGAACTAGGGCTCCACTTGAAAATAGATGTAATACTTTCGCTTTTTGTAAGGTACTCAAGAGTACTATTTATTAAGCAGTATTAACACTTATCTATTTTCAACTTGTTCCTACTGTGTGTGATATCGTTGACTCCTCCCTAGTACCTGGCCCCCTGCCTGGGATGCAGACTTAATGTGTCGAGGTTGGATACCAGCGCATCTGAAAAGATTGTCAACAACCCTCGGGAGGCAAACTCGCCGAGATCTGGATCTGTACACAGCTAGGGAGCGTTAGTAGTACACCCATAAGGCTCCCTGTCTGACATTAGCCATCCTTTGACACATGCTCGGGACTCGCAGGTTTCAATCCGGGTGGCCAAGTTGCGTGTCGGACCCCCTTGGGTCGCGGTTCTAGATACTAGGACACTTGTCTCAGGGCGGTGGAGCGTGCAGGCCCACGGTACAGGACCAGGCTGAGCGGCTGCACGGGCTCCGGACCACCCCAGGAGACTAATGTCCATTCTCTAGCTCCGGTCCTGAGGTTGTCGGACCCACAGGACTTATAGCCCCAAATACTAGGTACCCATCACAGAGTGGTGGAGCGTGCAAGCCCACGGTACGGGACTAGGCTGAGCGGCTACACGGGCTCCGGACCACCCCATGGAACGAGGTCCCGTTCTCTAGAGCCAACCCCCAGGCTGTCAGGCCTCCCAACTTTCGTATCGGGGGCCCTAGACTGCAAGCCTGGCTGCTCAATTCGGATGTCGTAACGTCAGGACAGATAGGAACCGTACAGGTGGGTTAGATAAAAGGTATTATCTAAAAAAACTGCAAGGTAAGACCATGGAGCAGCGAGGTGGATCTATCATAGGGGCACAACTGAGGGGGTAGTTTTTATTTATAACTCGTCATGCATGTGTGCAGACCAATAGACCGGGTTTATGGGGACAGACCCCACCAATTTGTCGTACACGTATGCGTTATCTAGTTACAAAAAAGGGAAACAGATTCGACCCCTTAGTCTTGCTCTATGGATAGAACTTACAGAGATGTTTCGGCATCGGGGTAAGGTACTCCTCCAGTCGTAGCTAGATGGATGCCTTTGGGTTGGTGCATTCCCGTTACCTCGAAGGGTCCTTCCCAGCTGGGGGAGAGTTGTGGAGCCCTTCTTGGTTTGGTACTTGCCGTGGGGCTAGGTCCCGACCCTGGGTTCCCATCTGCATTTGACTCGGGAGCCCTCGTCTTTGGCTGTGGCCACTTCTGCATGTACCTGTCTGCAGCCTGGACCCATGGGGAATCCAGAAGGACCTCCGGAGGAAGGCATGCTTCAGCTCCGTAGATCGGGGAGCACGGGGTCCCTCTAGGGTCTGTCTAGTTGTCTTCACCGGAGTAGGAGCCTCCGGCAAAGACATCCTTCAGGTCCCCCTCGGGTGACTGATACCCGAGGTCCCGCTCAGCCACGACCACCTCGCCGTCGTCCACCTTTTCTTTGCCAGGTCGGCGACGAGGTGGTGAGCCGTCTTTGGAAGACTGCTCGCGCCGCTCACTGATGTGTTTTGCAAGGTCAATGATCTCGCGGCACTCCGCGGTGCTGTGGCGACCGTTGGGGTGCATAGGGCATGAACCGCTGTTACCCCTCTGCGACCGTGGGCGTTTGTTGCGGTCGCCTTGGCCTCCGGTCGCGGCTACGACTACCAGAGCGGTGGACCGGCTTCTGGTAGTCGTGGTCCTTCTTCTTCTTTTCGTCTCGGGGAACGGCCCCCGAGCCACCCGACTGGGCAGCTCCAGTTTGTGGGGCCGAGTGCCATGCACTTCCCTCGGCGGCTCTGGCGCATTTATCGGCCAGAGCGAAGAGCGTGGGGACAGTTTCCACGTCATGTGTGGCCAACTTCTCCAACATTTTTTCATCACGTACTCCCTCTCAGAAGGCCGTGATGATAGAAGCATCAGAAATACGAGGTATAGTACCTCGCACCTTGGTGAAGCGGGAGATGAACTTCCGGAGGGTCTCCCTGGGCTCTTGCCTCACCGCATGGAGGTGGGCCTCCACACCGTGCTGCTGGTAAGCGCTGGCGAGGTTCGCAACGAACCGCGCGCAGAGATCCTCCCAGGAATAGACTGATCCTGGGGTGAGGTTCATGAGCTAGGTCTGGGCAGGTCCAGACAAGGCCACATGAAAGTACGTTGCCATCACAGCGGTGTTTCCACCTGCTGCTGTGATGGCGGTAACGTACACCTACAGGAACTCCGACGGGTTCGATGTTCCGTCGTACTTTTCTGGCAGGTGCGGCCGGAACTTGGGTGGCCATGACGCCGCACGGAGATGATCCGCAAGAGCGGCACAGCCCACACCGGCCAAGGGGACACCCGTTTGGGACCGGGTACCCATTGGTGTCTGTGGCACAACTGCAGCGAAGTCTTGATCGAGGTTGCGACCGTCGATGTTTTGGCGGCGCTCGCGCGCCCTTTCCAAAGATACCCGGGCATCCTCTCCCGCACGCCTGCGGTTGAGTTCTGCCCGGAGGTCATTGGTCTGTGCGCCCCTTACTGAGGCGAGCGCACAGACGTTGACGCCTCGTGTTGGCGTCGGGATGACCGCGTCCTCGACCTGGTCGAGGTAGAGTGTGCCATACCGAGTAGTCAGTCAACGTCGTCCCGCCATTGCTTCATGGCCCCCAGTGAGGCCGTGGAGCTCGGAGGGTGTCGCAACAACTCCCTGGCCGCCGACAACGCCCCCGGAGATGCCCTCGATGGAGTCTGGGATGTTTGCGCAGCCGTGTGCTGTCGTGCGGCGTGCACAACAGTAGTGCCTGGCACTAGGCTACTGGGAACCTGCGGTGTGGAGGAAGTAGCTTCTCCCTCCACCGCGAAGTCTACCGAAGTCTCGGCACGGTGCTCAATGATCTGCACCATCATGCTTGGGCAAGGAAACAACAAAAACCTAATGCCTGGCCCCTACCTGGCGCGCCAAATGTCGGAGAGCAAATCTCCGGCCGGGTGGCGGAGTGCACCCGCCCTAAATCCTAAGATGAGGAGGGGCTTAGGCGTTTTGCTTGTTGGTTAGGAAAACGGGAAGAACACAAGAACACATGAGGTTTTAGAGTGGTTCGGGCCACCAGAGCGTAATACCCTACTCCACTGTGTGATGTATTGCTTGTGAGCTTGTATGAGCTTGTGAGTCTAAGGTGGGATCTAAAAGATTGAGCCTGTATGTAACGTTGCATGCCTCCCCTTTTATAGCTGAAGGGGGGCATGCACAAAGGTACTAGGCCCCGACATGTGGGCCCAGGGACATAAAGAATATAACGCTTGGAGCCACAAATGTTTGCTGCTGGGGCAATCCCCTTGTGTCTTGTCACCCGAGATCTCCGTATCCTCGGCGTGCAAGGGAAGCTTCTTGTAGAAGGGAAGGTGAGTACAGTGCGCCGCTCGGCACGGGCGCACTGTTCGCCAGTAGACTAGACAGGCACGCCGTCTGATGGATGACCCTAACACCGTCTGCCAGCGGATTGGACAGGGCGCATTAAATGCTGAGAGGGCACGTCGCTCGTCAGTGTGGTGGCAGACGGCGCGTCCTCTCCATAATAAATGCAAAGGCTGCATGGCTGCATGGGCCTTGTGTCAGGTTCGACCCATTGGCTTATGTCACGGACCACAAGCCACGCGGCAGCAGCGGGCCTCCGCCTGAGCGGGGAACGTAAGGCAAGGCCTGGACACGTGCCGGCACTGGACCCCTACTCATGCCGGGGTCCTCCTCGTCCTGAGACCTTGCCAAGGACTGAACCTTACTCGAGGGACCCGACATGCCTTCTTGGGAGCTCCGGCCCCGTTCGCACAGGGGTCCAGTGTCCCTCGGAGGTCCGGACCCATCGATGCACCACGAGACGTATTATCTTTCCTTGCCACATGGTGCCCCTAGTTCTTCCCATGTGGTGGGGTCGGGTGCCGCTCTCCGTATGACCTGGAGGTGTCGTACGGGTGCAGCACCTTCATACCGTAGAAGAGGGTACCCCTGATTCTCGGTACCGACAGTTTCAATATTATTGAAAAAATTCACAAGTTAATACCGTCCATGCGCCTTTCCTCCAATAGAATGCACAACTTCAACGTCGATGGTAGGCGCTCCTCGCCAATCGTAGTCTTCTCCATACTTCCTAACCATCTCCTGCTCTTATGTCTCCTGCAATACAATATGAAGGTTCAGCACACATGTAATTTATAGCTATATGGCAAGAAAACATTAATCCTAACAACAACTAATCATACGCTCAACGATCGCTTGACTACATAGCTCATCGGAGGTTTCACTGTTTTTCGCTCTATGCCCTCTCCTATAAACATTGATTGGGCTCGGGACAACTCCAGTTTGAGCCTTCTGCAAATATATGAGTTTAAACCGGTTTCATTTCTGAGTAAAACAGAATACTACATACTCACCATTCGCTTCGCCAACCGAATGTGTCCATCAGCCCATAGGTATGGTTGACTACGACCTCATCATCGTCCTCGTCCTGCTGATGTATCTTCCTATGTCGATTCCTGTTTGACTTCTCAATCCACTCTGGAAAAGCCCATATCACACACAAAGCCTTGTAAGCCTGCGACCGGTGTTCCATCCATGGAAGAGTTACCTGCATCTAAAGCGTTAGCTCAAAATTACATTCACATCTAAATGAGCTGCTAAATTAGATTTTTACCTCAATGTACTGTTCTACAGTCAAGTAGACATCCAAATATTGTCAAAAGTTGTTGATAAAATGCCCTCGGCGCTTCATGTACGCGTTCACAACGTGTAGACGAGCATTGGAAAATGCATCCCTACACACCTTCTTCGCATTTTTCTCTAATACTCGGTCTGCATGCTCTTGAGCCTCAGGTTCCACACGATAGCGTCTCTATCCAACATCGAAAATAAATTTAGTTTGAAACAAATCATAAAATGTTAGTTTGAAACATTACTCTTACCCAAAAGTCGTGCTTGACGACGCCTTGAGCTGTTCCATATGTAGCATGTGGAGCTAGTGCGAAGTGTGACCAGCTAGTGCAAGGATCCAAAGCTCGCAATGTGGCTTTTTTGTTCCTTGGATTTCATTTTTGCTTCGGTGCAACACACTCATCAGTAGTGACATCGTTACGGTCTCCGACAAGTGAATTCAGTGTAACACCCTCATCGATAGTAAAAGTGGTTGGCAATTCTTCTTCTTGATAAACATCATCGCCATGTTCGTCTTCGAATTGATAACCAGCAGTGCAGGAGTATGTAAAACGTTCCCTAGGGTTCACCTTGTGAACTACCCACCATGCTTTAAACTTCGGATTTGGGTACGACATATAGTAGACCTGCTCGCACTTATGTGCAAGGATAAAATTATCATGGCCTCAAAGTCGTGCCTTGTGCTTTACTTCAGTTATGCCTTATTGACTTTGTCTAATCCCATTATTGCTGTCAAACCAATCACATAGAAAGAGTACTAATTTCAAAGTTTTGTTCCCTGCAAAATTAAACTCTAGGATGTTTTGAATGATGCCATAATAATTAGTTTCTCTTCCAAGTGCATCGAGTGCCCTAGTCAGAACTCCAGTGTTACGTGTGGCTGCACGCTAACGAGACTTTTCAAATTGGTCTGAACGAAAATGGGAACCATTCACATCGTATCGACCAAAGGTTCAGCAAGTCACCGTCCCATAAGATAGTTGTCTCAAGTCCTCGTGTATGTTAGGAGTCTTTATGCACTGTAAATAATATACAGTTAAAATGACTACCTCGCGTAAAAGGCTAAATTACATCAAAGTAAGGAATATAAAGAGTTTACATGCTCCCGAAACCAGTCAACAAAATTAGGTCTTCCTTGCCTCCCATGTCGTCGCATCATATCTAGTTGTTTGCTTGTAGGCTGATGGGAATAAGTCCAATTTTCCTCGCCGAACTTACTGTACGACAAATAAGTAATTAAATATGGCTCCTTGGCAAAGAAATTATGGGGCAAAATAAAGACTTACATGAAATATGGCTCCATCTCTTCCATATTCGAGTACATGCATAGCAATGCAGACATTCTTTCATCCATGCTAAGGTGGTAGAACGTGCCCTTACTAGTACTTGTGCCTCTCCATTGGAAAATGTTGAGATCACTGACAGGAGGTTCCTCATCGACATTGTATCGCATGGTCGCAGCATAGACATTATGTTCCTCTGCGAAATACACAGTCGTGAAGTATGAAACCTCCTTTAGCAAAAAAGCTTCAGCGACACATCTTTCTACTCTAGCCTTATTTCGAACCATGCCTCGTGGGTTTTTGAGTGCACGTTCAATGTGATACATCCACCTATATTGTACAGGTCCACCAACCTTTGCCTCATATGGAATGTGAATAAGTAGATGCTCCATCGGATTGAAGAATCCAGGTGGGAATATTTTTTCTAGCTTGCATAACAACACTGGTATTTCATTCTCCAACTTCTCCATCATATTTTTACTTATTTCTTTGGCACAAATCTGCCTGTAGAAATAAGTAAATAACTTAGCTCAGCTATTGCTTGCCACATGGCGTCGAGCATGTAAGCACGAAACATGACAGGGATAATCCTCTCCATTAATATATGGAAGTCGTGGCTCTTTAACCCAGTTAGTTTTCCCATTTTCAAATTCACGGCTCTTTTCAAGCCCGCAGCATAACCATCGGGAAATTTATTTTTTTCCGTCCATCTCATTACCTCGATCTTGTCTTTAGAGGTAAGATAGAGCAAGGCACGTGGCGGCTTGCCGTTGTCATTGAGCACTTGGGTTGGTCGGTCACAAAGCATTGCTAGATCACTTCGAGCTTTCAGATCGTCCTTTGTTTTTTCAAAATGCATGCAAGTGTGTATGAGGGCTTCAGCAACATTACTTTCTTGGTGCATGACATTAATGTTGCACAAGAATCAATGATGACATATAAGGAAGCTCCCAGAGACCACATATATGTGTCCAATTGTGGTCCACTCCGAATCCTTCGTACTTGTCCCCCTTTTCATTTAGGACAAGGTTGTTCAGCTGAGCATATATTTCTGCTGCGTTAAGACATTTAGGCGGTCCTTTGGTGACCACGGTGTTCTTTATAAAGTTTTCTTATCGCTCCTAAAGGGGTGTTTCCTGGGCAACCAGCGTCGATGACAATCGAAGTAAGTGATCTTTCCACCATGAGCAAGACGGAAGCAATCTGTATCAGAACCACAATATGGACATGTCAATCTACCATGTGTACTCCAACCGGCTAAAATAGCATACTCCATGAAGTCATGCACCAACCACAAATATGCAACTCGAAGTTTGAATATCTGTTTTTTAAAACATCGTATGTTTCAACTTCTTTCCAAATCTCCTTCAACTCTTCAATTAAGGGTTTCAACATGACATTGAGGTTCTTTCCAGGATAGTCTGGGCCAGGAATGATTAAGCAAAGAAATATAAATTCATATTTCATACAAAGAGAATGTGGAAGGTTGTATGGAATAACAAAGACGGGCCAACATGAGCATGATGATGCCATTTGACCAAAAGGTGTGAAGCCATCGGTCGTGAGGCCGATTCGAACGTTCCTCGGATCAGCTGCAAAGTCTGGATCAAACGTGTCGAGAGCCTTCCAAGCATCCCCATCTGAAGGGTGCACGATTAGGTCAGCATTATCACGGACACCTTCTTTGTGCATCACATGTGCATAGCGGTTTTTTACATAGAAACAACTGTTTCACTCGAGGAGTTAGTGGCAAGTAGCAGAGCTGCTTATGTGCAACATCTGTCATCACCTTGTCACCCTCATCATTAACAACTTCCACAAATCTAGATTGTCCACATTTCAGACATTTTTTCTCTCCTGCATGCTCCTTCATGAAAATCATACAATTATTTTTGCACACATCAATCTTTTCATAATCCATACCGAGACCTTTGATAATTGTCTATGAATGGTACATGTCTTTAGGCAACTTATTGGGCTTTGGGAGCACATCTCCTAATAACTTTAAAATCTCATTGTAACAATTGTTCGAGAAAAAAAATACTTGGACTTAATGGCCATGAGCCGAGTAACAAAAGCGAGTATACTCACATCTATGTGTTCATGCAACGGCTCTTCAGAGTCTTTTAGTAGTTTAAAAATTCTGGAAACCTCTGGTGTGGCAGGATCCTCGGAGCTTAGGTTTAATTCTGGACATAGCGAATCTAGAATCTCATGCATCACATCATCGCCAGCCCAATCATTGTTTTCCTCCTCTTCTACATTCCGGTTGGGTACTACCTCACCATGATGTTCCCACACCTCATATCCGGGCATAAATTCAAACTGACAAAGATCTAGGCTAACTCTTTCCTTATTAAGAAATATATTGTTTTCGTGCCACCTACAAGGGCATCTGATAGTGCCGGTTAATGACAAGGAGAATATGTGGTCCACAAAATCTTTGGTATTGGCTACCCAATCATCAGAATGACGTCCATTCCTACTCCAACCACTGTACATCCATGCACGATCTTCAGCCATGCCTGAGAATGTTAAACCGAACCATATCGTGAAAACATTATTCAACTTCGTCAAGTGTATCGGTCCTACATGTATAGGCAAGGATAGGTTCTAAACCCACATCAAGCTAGAAGGACCCAAAAAAACTTTCAGCAGCATAACCTCGCTGCCACTAAACAATATAAGAATGAACCACATATACCACATATGCCTTCCCTAAACCACATATACCACATATACAATATGCCTCGAACTAAACAATAATACTAATCACACGCACTAATCAACAAACACATATACCACTAATACATTAATGAACCACATATACCACATATGCCTTCCCTACACATATAACACATATACAATATGCCTCGAACTAAACAATAATATTAATCAAACACACTAATCAACAAACACAATTACAAAAATATACTAATTTCGACGGCAATTAAATAAAAGGCCGCCGAAAATACAAAATAAAATACCGCAAAAATAACCTTAATGGGAGCCAAGGTCGACGGGAGCCGAGGACGACGACAGACGTGACCGGCGACGCGTCGGTGGCGTCAGGGGCCTGCGGGCGGCGCGTTGGCAGGGCGCGGGCGGCGCTGCTTGGCGGCGGGGCGCGGGCGGGCCGTGGCGGCGGAGGTGGGCGGCGCCCCGTGGGGGCGGCAACGGCGGGCGTCGACAGCGCGGCGGGGGCGAGCGTCTACGGCGCGGCGAGGGCTGGCGTCTACGGCGCAGAGTGGAATATAGAATGAGCGAGAGAGAAAGATAGAGAACAGAGAAGGAGACACCGACGGTTTTAAATACGCTATTTTCGGCGGCTGTGTCTGTGGCCGCCGAAAATAACACTATTTTCGGCGGCTACTGACACAACCGCCGAAAATAGCGTTATTTTAGGCGGCCTGCCCTGGCCGCCGAAAACAACTGATTATTTTCGGCGGCTACGCCCTGGCCGCCAAAAATAACCCTGGTCGCCAAAAATGTTATACAGTGCTGTTGTGCATCTACATCAACCCGCAGTCGGTGGTGCCGAGGTGGATATGGCTACGGGGCTAGTTCTTCGGCGCCTACGGATACGACTACGGGTGGTTGCTGTTCTCCTTGTTCGCCCCCGGTCCGAGCGTGCCCATCGGGGTCGGCGGTGGCTTCGACACGCTCGTCCTCTTTGTGGCGCTGGGCGCCATTGTTGGAGCTGTAAGGCGATTCCTCAACTGGAACAACGATGACTACGACGACTACTACTAAGTTGTTAGTGCTGCCAGACTAGGCTAGTGGATGTAGCGAATGCCACCAACCTTCTCCGTGTGTGATATGACGGGAAGGAACAATGTATTGTCGTTCAGTGAAATAGTTAGGGACAGTTGCAAATAAACAGCCAAATACTCCATGGCATGGAGATCCATCGACTATAAAGTGCATGATCAAAATGGGTTCAACCGTATTATCGCAAAAAGAATTCGATAGGTTCATTCCACGTCTGTAGTTACAAAAAATTCCAAAAGAGGAAATACTTGATCCACTGTTGAGTACAGGTTTTGGGTGGGACATACATTACAAAACCGGTCGAAAACCGGTCTGGTTTCTCGTTAACGGACCAGACCAATATCAATTTTCTAGCTGTTTTTAAAAAGAAATCGTCCAACACTACCGGAGTTTGGCTCTTTGCCGAGTGTCAAATAATTTACCGAGTGTTTTCTTTCGGGCACTCGGCAAAGAAGCTCTTTGTCTAGTGCGAAGCAAAAATACCTCGATAAAAAAAACACTCGACAAAGGAACTCTTTGCCGAGTGTTTTATTTTTGACACTCGACAAAGAGTTTTTTTGCTGACTGCTTTTTTTGGACACTAGTCAAAGAGCTTCTTTATCGAGTGTTTTTTAACACTAGACAAAGATAATTTAATAATCACATTTTGAAGCAGTAAATTAATTCAAATGAAAAGTTTTCAACTACAAATTTGTAAAACCCATCAAGATGTACAATTTATATTTTGATCATTTCTTCATATAACAAAATAAAAGTAAATTTGTTCATAAAACCTATATTTCTCTCGTAATTTATGAAACTACAAAAGAGATGTACAAAATTTGTGAATAATGTTAGAACCATCATATAGGATGAACAAATGACGAAACAACCAAAATAAAGTTTGTAAATCTTGAGAAGTTATAGAATTTTATAGTTGGCAACCTTTTCATTTGAAGTTATCTTGTCAGCGAAAACTACGTCTGAATTTTAAAAAATTAAATTTTGAATTTTCAAAACGACATCGAATGGAAAAACCACCAACATGAAAGTGGTAGGTCTTGAAAAGTTATGAAACTTTGCGGTTGACAATGTTTTGGTTTGAAATCATATTGTCATGCAAAATTATGTTTGAATTTTTCAAACTATCTCGGATGGAAAAACCATCAAAATAAAAGTTGTAGATCTCGAAATGTAATGTAACTTTGTAGTTGACAAATTTTGATTTAAAATCATCTTATCATAGAAAAATTCATTTGAAGTTTCCAAATTTGAAAATATAATTTTGTAAACAGCCTCGGATGTAGAAACTATCAAAATAAAAGTTGTAAATCTTGAAAAGTTGTGCAACTTTATAGTTGGCAACATTTTCAATTGAATTAATTTAGTACCTCTAATAATCAAATTACTCTTGGTTTGTTATAATACACGAGAAATAAAAACGTAATATAAACATAATTGATGTAGTAGTGTAGTGGTAGAGTAGGTTATCCGCGCGAAAGATGTTACGAGTTCGAATCACACCATTCAAAAAACATGTAACACTAAGTAAAGTGTTTGTTGAGTGCTCGAAAAAAGTACTCATCAAAAATCATTTGCCGATAACATGTCTACCAACCCAACAGCTAGGACACTCGCCAAAGAAGGCGAGTCCGATAGTGCAAGACTTTGAAACTTTGAAAATGGTTATAAAAAATTGGAAAAAAATATGATAAATAGACCACACTGGTAATAATATGTTACATCTAAATGGTTAATAGAAATGTATAAAATAAATGGAGATAAAATAAATTACTTTTAACGGCGATTTCATGAGTTTTTCATTTTAGAAAGTTACGAACGGTTTGAGAGCTGAAGGATCTTATCTCGCGGGCGCGCTTGTGCTAGTTAGTACAGCAGGAATGTACCCCAGCCGATATGGCTAGGGTCGGTGCACGTGGAAATCTGAGCCTTTCAAACGCATCAAATCAAATGCACGTGATGCATCTAGTGCACGTATATGCATATTAAATCTGAGCCTTTTTTAATGATCAGCGACTGAGATTTATTTTTTAATGCAGATGAGCGTGGAAATCGGAAAGGATGAGTAGTTATCGTCACGCAAACCCGAGTCGGACTCCGTCGGCTTGTTCTATATAATAAGGCGCGCCAAGTCTCCAACTCTCCCCATCTAATCTCCACTTCTCCAGTTCTTGCACCCGCTCGTCCACCGTTCGCATACGCCGCGCTTGCTCGCATACGCCGACCCTACCCGCAGCCGGCCGGCCTGCCCGCAGCCGCTACCATGGCCAACGAGCAGAGCGGGCTTCCCCTGCGGAGGTGGAAGCCTTTCTACAGCGCTTTCCAGGCGATCGACAGTGCGATCGAGGCATGCGGCTACCCGCGCGCCGAGTATCGTGACGTGCGTGGCGAGATCGTCGTGCTGCTCCGCGGCGCCACGGATGACGGCGTGGCCGAGCAGCTCTGCGCCGTGCTCGACGACGTCATGGTCGAATCCCTCAAGACGCTGCTGGTCGCGCCCGTCCCGCACGACCTGCTGGCGTCCACCGAGCTGGCGAGGACCGTCGGCGCCCTCGGGAGCCACGGGTCGTCCCGGATCCGGAGCCTCGCGCGCGACGTCGTGCGCGGGTGGAGGGTAGCCGTCGAAGCCTCCTTCGCCACTGCTGTAGCGGTGAAGAAGAAACTCGACAATCTCTCTGCTGATCAGATCCCGCTCCCGCGCGCTGCCGTCGACAAGGTGCACGTACCGTCTGCCAAGATGCTTCCCGCTGCTGCTGAGGTACACAACAAGAAGCCGGACATACCACCAGCAAAGATGATTTCCACCGCCACCGCCGCCGAGGCACATAACAAGAGGCCACACGTACCACCAGCAAAGACGCTTGCTGCCGCCGTTGCCGAGGTGCACAACAAGAGGCCACAAGTACCACCAGCAAAGATGCTTTCCACCGCCGAGGAACACAAGAAGCAGCATTATGTACCGCCAACGAAGACGCTTCCGACCACATCAATTCTATCGAATCAACAGAAGAACATGAGTGAGACCAAGAAACCGGTCGTCGCCGAGAGCGAGAAGATGGAGGCTACAAAACGCAAGCTACGAGAGAGTTACCAAGAAGCTGATGGAGTCAAGCGTCGGCGCAGCATCCAGACCATTAAGGAGGAGGGGAAGCTGTTAGAGCAGAAGCAATGCAAGAATCATGCGTCCCATCGTATGGAGAGAGGCCCAGTAGGATATAGGACTAGGACCTCGTCAGGCGTCAGTCGTTCTAGGCCTCCTCCTTCTCACGTGCTTTAGGGCCGAATGTTGTTCTTGGATGACCAATATTTGTGCATTTTGAAGTTCTGTTTACGTGTAAAGAGATAGGATCATCAGCGCTGGGACATAGCATATTTTATCCTACTACACGACCTATCCAAGAGAAATTTTATCATGTGAAATCGAGGCCATGTACCAAACTATTGAATAAAAGACCATTCTCAATAAATCATTTAAAATTAGAACTATCAAGTGCAAGGCTTTGATTAGACGTTTGTGATTTTTTATAATAATTTTGTCCACAGCTCCCTTCGGACCCTAAGTTAGATTATCTATTCTTTGTTTTTCTTACAGTTTTCATAATTAGATTTATATTTAGATTTATATTTTTTAGATTGATTATTTAAAGACATGATGTTGATAGTTGGATCTTGAAACACCAGATGTCTAGTAAGCTTAGACCAACTCCACCAGGGGTCGTATATGGGCGTGCATCTGTAAAATTTGCACGTCTTCGCACTGTTGAGTTCCCCAGCATGCGCTGTATCCGGCGACGGAAAAAACGGGCCAGGGGTGGGCGCTCCTTTTTCTCGCGTATTCTCTCTCATCCACACAACCCAACCATCATTCCGAACTTCCTCCTTCCTTCGTCGGTACGGCGACACAAGATCTATTTTCTTCCTCCGAGCTGTCGGGGTCACGCTCAAGTTCTCGAGTTTTGTCTCCTAGGTCGAAGGACGTCGCCCCCATCCGCGGCGCTGAAGCACAGTCGACTATGAACTTCAAATCTACCGGATCCCATAATCGTGCAGGACCTTTAATTATTGCGTACTGACCTTGAAGAACCCTGAAGCAACGTTCGACGTCTTTTCGATACTCTGCTTTCATCTGGCCCTCCGTAGGCTAGCTTACGAATTGCAGCATGAACCCTCCAGTGTAGTGGCCTCCATCAGAACTGAGACGACGCTGGTCGTCCTTCGTTGCTACATCTGAAAGGCTGCGCTAAGTGGCACAAATCCAAACGATGAACTCGCATCTGCAGAGGAAATCAAAACGATGAACTCGCATCCGACGGGGGAATAAATGAAAACGATGAACGCGCTGGCAACCTACCACCGGGGACTGCGGATGGCTGCAACAGAGCAGAAATGGGATACTAGCCGTGGCCGAGCCAGAGACGAGGCAGAGCTGCAATCCGGCGACAAGAGCTTCGATGAAATGCTACGGTGGAGGTTGTACCCGAGGCCGGTCGATGCAGCACTGTGACTTTGGGCAGCCGGTGTCTTCAGACAGGGGCCAATGGCTCTCGTTTCAGGGCGTTGGCGGGAACAGAAACGATGCCTTGTTTACACCGCTTTACGGAGCCATTTATGGAGCTTCCTGGAAATCGGGCTACTGAGCAACTCCGTATCGTCGCCTGCCACTCCGTAGGATACAGATCCGCAGCCAGCCATTGCTGGGGTTGGTCTTATAAACATGCACAAACTGGGTGAAAATAATAATCAAACTATTACAATTATAAAAGCCCATTTGGAATGCATCAATTTTTATTTCCGTTTTCTACATTTTTCCTGTGAAAATGAACTGTTTTATGTGAAATTCTCGTATGGTTTCTCTGAAATTCTTGCATTCCAAAGGAGGCCTAAAAGATACACTAACAAAATAGGTGAATAAAAATTTAATGAATAACTTATCCGGCTGTTTGACAATAAGTCGCTTGAACGGAAGACAAGACACGGTGTGGGCTAGATAATAGAGTTATGACGACCTTGCGAACTGTAAAGACAGACCAAGGTAAATTGATCTATTTCTCTTCCAGGCACCTGCTGCGTAGGAAATATTTTGGGTTAATTAGAAATTAGGGGCCCTATACAACACCAGTCGCACACCTCTATGCCCAACCCTGACTTAAATGAACATGATTTAACGTTATCAGTTACCAATTACTTTGCAAATATATGAACCAAACAAGACCTAAATGGATCCTTTATATGCTACATCTTTCCCAACAGTTCAGCTCACTAGTTCAGACTGAAATTTCAATTGTCTGCAAAAATCTAGCGTAGGAAGGCTGACATGCATGCATGTTGTGTCCGCATGCATGTTGACATGCATGCATGTTGTGTCCTCAGAATGCAAAATGTTACCTTGTCCGATGCATGCACATGACATGCATGCATGTTGTGTCCTCAGAATGCAAAATGTTACTTTGTCCGATGCATGCGCATGACGAACATCTACATCAACCTGCCGCCGGTGGCGCCGCTTTTGGGAGGCGGATATGGCTACTGGGCTCGTTCTTCGGCGGCTACAGATACGGCTATGGGTGGTCGACGTTCTCGTTGTTCACCCCTGGTCTGAGCGTGGACGTCGGGGTCGCGGTGGCTTCGACACGCTCGTCCTCTTCGTGGCGTTGGGTGCCATTGTCGGAGCTGTCAGGCGGTTCCTCAACCGGAACAATGATGACTATGACGACGACTTCTAAGTTGCCTGTCACACCCAGTTTTGCAAGGCTTTGATTAGACGTTTGTGATTTTTTATAATAATTTTGTCCACAGCTCCCTTCGGACCCTAAGTTAGATTATCTATTCTTTGTTTTTCTTACAGTTTTCATAACTAGATTTATATTTAGATTATATTTTTTAGATTGATTATTTAAAGACATGATGTTGATAGTTGGATCTTGAAACACCAGATGTCTAGTAAGCTTAGACCAACTCCACCAGGGGTCGTATATGGGCGTGCATCCGTAAAATTTGCACGTCTTTGCACTGTTGAGTTGCCCAGCATGCGCTGTATCCGGCGACGGAAAAACGGGCCAGGGGTGGGGCGCTCCTTTTTCTCGTGTATTCTCTCTCATCCGCGCAACCCAACCGTCATTCCGAACTTCCTCCTTCCTTCGTCGGTATGGCGACACGAGATCTATTTTCTTCCTCCGAGCTGTCGGGCTCGCGCTCAAGTTCTCGAGTTTTGTCTCCTAGGTCGAAGGACGTTGCCCCCATCCGCGGCGCTGGAGCACGGTCGACTACGAACTTCAAATCTACCGGATGCCATAATCGTGCAGGACCTTTAATTATTGCGTACTGACCTTGAAGAACGATGAAGCAACGTTCGACGTCTTTTCGATACTCTGCTTTCGGCTGGCCCTCCGTAGGCTAGCTTACGAATTGCAGCATGAACCCTCCAGTGTAGTGGCCTCCATCAGAACTGAGACGACGCTGGTCGTCCTTCGTTGCTACATCTGAAAGGCTGCGCCAAGTGGCACAAATCCAAACGATGAACTCGCATCCGCGGGGGAAATCAAAATGATGAACTCGCATCCGGCGGGGGAATAAATGAAAACGATGAACGCACCGAAAACCTACCGCCGGGGACTGCGGATGGCTGCAACAAAGACGAAATGCGATACTAGCTGTGGCCGAGCCAAAGACGAGGCGGAGCTGCAATCCGGCGACAAGAGCTTCGATGAAATGCTATGGTGGAGGTTGTACCCGAGGCTCGGTCGATGCAGCACTGCGACTTTGGGCAACTTGTGTCTTCGGACAGGGGCCAACGGCTTTTGTTTCAGGGCTTTGGCGGGAACAGGAACGATGCCTTGTTTACACCGCTTTACGGAGCCGTTTATGGAGCTTCCTAGAAACCGGGCTACTGCGCAACTCTGTATCGTCGCGTGCCACTCCATAGGATACAGATCCGCAGTCAGCCATTGCTGGGTTTGGTCTTATAAACATGCATAGACCAGGTGAAAATAATAATCAAACTATTATAATTATAAAAGCCCTTTGGAATGCAGGATTTTTTCCCGTTTTCTACATTTTTTTGTGAAAATGAACTGGGTTATGTGAAATTCTTGTATGGTTTCTCTAAAATTATTGCATTCCAAAGGAGGCCTAAAAGATACACTAACAAAATAGGTGAATAAAAATTTAATGAATAACTTATCTGGCTGTTTGACAATAAGTCGCTTGAACGAAAGACAGGACACGGTGTGGGCTAGATAATAGAGTTATGACGACCTTGCGAACTGTAAAGACAGGCCAAGGTAAATTGATCTAATTCACTTCCAGGCACCTACTGCGTAGGAAATATTTTGGGTTAATTAGAAATTAGGGGCCCTATACAGCACCGGTCGCACACCCCTATGCCCGACCCTGACTTAAATGAACATGATTTAACGTTATCAGTTACCAATTACTTTGCAAATATGTGAACCAAATAACACCTAAATAGATCCTTTATATGCTACATCTTTCCCAACAGTTCAGCTCACTAGTTGAGACTGAAATTTCAATTGTCTGCAAAAATGTAGCGTAGGAAGGCTGACATGCATGCATGTTGTGTCCGCATGCACGCTGACATGCACGCATGCTGTGTCCTCATAATGCAAAATGTTACCTTGTGCGATGCATGCGCATGACGAACATCTACATCAACCCGCCGCCTGTGGTGGCGCCGCTT
The DNA here is from genome assembly GCF_902167145.1 of Zea mays. NCBI lineage: Eukaryota > Viridiplantae > Streptophyta > Magnoliopsida > Poales > Poaceae > Zea > Zea mays. The sequence continues at coordinate 97,857,847 of NC_050101.1, forward strand.
TTGGGAGGCGGATATGGCTACTGGGCCCGTTCTTCAGCAGCTACAGATATGGCTACGGGTGGTCGACGTTCTCATTGTTCACCCCCGGTCTGAGCGTGGACGTCGGGGTCGGCGGTGGCTTCGAGACGCTCATCCTCTTCGTGGCGCTGGGCACCATTGTCCGAGCTGTCAGGCGGTTCCTCAACCGGAACAACGATGACTACGATAACGACTACTAAGTTGCCAGTGCTGCCAGACCAGACTAGTGGATGTAACGAATGCCAAAAGCCTTCTTCTCCGTGTGTGATACGGCGGATTTGCTCGTGTGGAATCCTAGGAACAATGTATTGTCGTTCAGTGAAATATTTAGTGAAATAGTTAGGGACCGTGGCAAATAAACAACCAAATACTCCATGGAATGGAGAACCATCGACTACAATGTGCATGATCAAAATGGATTCAGCTGTATTATCGCAAAAAGAATTCGAGAGGTTCGTTCCAAGTTTGTAGTTACAAAGAAATCTAAAAGAAGAAATACTTGGTCCACTGTTTAGTGCAGATTTTGGGTGGGACATGCATTACAAAACCGGTCGAAAAACGATAAAACCGGTCTGGTTTCTCGTTAACGGACTAGACCGATATCAATTTTTAGCTGTTTTTTAAAAAGAAATCGTCCAACACTACCGGAGTTTGGCTCGGTAATGCCAAATAATTTGCCGAGTGTTTTATTTCAGGCACTCGACAAAGAAACTCTTTTGTTGAGTGCCAAGCAAAAAATCCTCGATAAAAAAACACTCGGCAAAAAAACTTTTTGCTAGAGTGTTTTTTCAAAACTAGGCAAACACAATTTAAAAATCACATTTTGAAGCAACAAAGTAATTTAAATGAAAAAATTTTAAACTAAAATTTGTATAACTCATCAAGATGTACAATTTATATTTTGATCATTTCTCCATGTAACAAAATAAAAGTAAATTTGTTCATAAAACCTATATATCTCTCGTAATTTATAGTTGGCAACTTTTTCATTTGAAGTTATCTTATCATGAAAACTACGTTTGAATTTTTAAAAATATAAAATTTAAATTTTGAAAACGACCTCGAATGGAAAACCACCAACATAAAAGTTGTAAGTATTAAAAAGTTATATAACTTTGCATTTTACATTTTTTGGTTTGAAATCATCTTGTCATGCAAAAACTATGTTTGAATTTTAAAATTTGAAGTTCCCAAACTATCTCGGATGGAAAAACAATGAAAATAAAAGTTATAGGTCTCGAAACGTAACGAAACTTTGTAATTGACAATTTTTTGATTTTAAATCATCTTATCATAGAAAAATTCGTGTGAAGTTTTAAATTTGAAATTCAAATTTTGTAAACGGCCTCAGATGTAGAAACTATCAAAATAAAACTTATGCACATTATAGTTGCCAACATTTTCAACTGAATTTATTTAGTGCCTCAAATAATCAAATTACTATCGCTTTGTTATAATACATGAGGAATGAAAACGTAATATAGACATAATTGATGTAGTAGTGTAGTGGTAGAGAAGGTTATGCGCGAGAGAGAGGTTGCGAGTTCGAATCACACCATTCAAAAAACATGTAACACTCGGCAAAGTATTTGCAGAGTGCCCGAAAAAAGTACTCGTCTAAAAACCACTTTTACCGATAACATGTTTGCCGATCCAAAGGATGAGACACTCGGCAAAAAAGACGAGTCCGTTAGTGTAAGACTTTGAAACTTTGAAAATGGTTATAAGAATTTGGAAAAATATGATAAATAGACAACACTGGCAACAATATGTTACATCTAAATGATTAATAGAAATGTATAAAATAAATGGAGATAAAACAAATTACTTTCAACGGCATTTTAATGAGTTTCCCCATTTTGGAAAGGTACGAACGGTTTGAGACCTGAAGGATCTTATCTTGCGGGCGCGTTTGTGTTAGTTAGTACAACAGGAATGTACCCCAGCCAATATGCTCTCGCACGGCAAGCGCGTGGCGGCGGCTATGGCTAGGGGTGGTGCACGTGGCAACAACAGCGAGCTCGAGTCAGTGTAGTAGATTACTCCAAGTCTCCGGCTCTCCCTATCCATTAACCCAACTAGTAATTAAGGTGCGCCTAGCGCGCGCTGGAGCTGGGTTATATGATTGTGTGTGTAAGGAAAAAGAACTGTATATGGCTATATAAGATTGGTATAAAATAATATTGATGGTTCTTTTTTGACAAGGAAATGGTAAATTTTGAGTTTGTTTATTAACCATGTGAAAAGTTGGACAAAATGTACCATATAAACACAATAAAACTACTATGTAAGGGAAAAACTAAATCTAGAATTAAGGTTGAGGCACTTACATGTCTTTTAGTAGGTTTTTCTTTCAGAGCTAGCATTATGAACGGTGGAACAATAAAATGCTCATATGACATAGAGTTGATAGGAAATATAAATTTTTAGTCATTTGCGGTGGAGAAAAACTGCTAATGGAATAAATAAACCTTTAGGGAAAGAAAATGTAGAAATTTTACCTTTTTGTATGAGCTAGTGAATTTTTTATAGTGTCGTCGAGTGCGTGAAGATGTTCCTCAATCACAACCTAATTAGTTGGAAAAAGTTAGTAACAATTAGCTAATATGTAAGAAAATGCATTAATAAATGTTCAACTTGCGGCTTAATTCTATACTGAGATACCATGATATTGAAAATGCCATCATTCCAGATCAATTAGTCCAACATAGATAGACACTGACAAGATTACAAAAAGGTAAATAAGACGAAATATAAACATATAAATACATATCTCAGGAGAGAAAAAACTCTATTGAGAAATCTAATAAAAAACTATTCTTTTAGTAAAGAACTTACCTCCTTTTTATTTCTTGTCTGCTAGGTAAGTTGGCATCATCCTCTGCTTGAGATGTCGATAATACAAACAATCAGAGGACAACTGCTAAGATCGTTTCCGTAAAACATGTAAGAGGTGTATAGTATTATCAGTTTGATAGAACTGAGCAATTTATGCGATATGGCTACACATTCATGTTACATAGCCTGCTGCAAACAATGGACATCCATAATCAATATCTTATAGGCCTTTAATTTACTTTTTTAAAAAGGAAAGTAACATAATAGTAAGCACACAGTAATAAATATATTTATATTGACCTGAAGTTTCATTACTCGCATACCACATCAATATTTCAGAAGAACACAGAATCATATAGTGATTGGGAAAAAATTGCACAGCACGCGATATGAAATGTGCTTAATAGGCTGTAAAATAGTTGTACACATAATGTTTGGCATGTCAATGCACATATAGCTATATAAATGTACATGTAGATGTTATAGTTGCAAGAATTGATGCAAATATTCACAAAGAAGTAGCACAATTACTATTACATGATATTTACAGTGTAGCACGACACATAGGAAAATAGCATAAGGCAACACTTATTAAAATAAATTTTGGTAAATATGTTCGGGATCACCAAAATTGGAATTAAAAGAATATTTTTGCATAGCGAGAAAATGAAGTATGTTGATAACATGGGTAGAGGAATATGGGCTTGCAAGCATAACATAACAGAACTATTGCAAAAATAAAAATGTCACTTCAGGTGCTTATTAAAAAAGCACAAAAATTATAACCTTATTGATAAAAATGATGAAAGCTGAATTTTTCACTTCTTGATGGGTGGGTGGGTGGGTGGAGGGGGTCATTGGTTAGTACCATATTAATTGGTACCTTGCCCATTCCCATTTAATTAGTAATATTCCTGGAACTCCTCGAAGTCATCCATGTTGCCACTAAGAAAGAACTAAAACTCGTCATATTCCTGGAACTCCTCGAAGTCATCCATGTTGCCAGCTTCTCCTCCTGAGCACTGAGAGCAAAGGGGACAACCTGGGGTGGGGTGGTTTGTAAAGCAAGGGTGAGTACACTTCAACGTACTCAGCAAATGTCCCGTTTGGCTAAAGTAGACTAGATGTATGTGGAGTTTAAAGTTAAGCAGTTGCTTTTAGTTAGTCAAGTTTTATTACTTATAAGTATAGCCAAATTTTAGTAATAACCCAGTTATTACCCAGAGGCACTCCCTCCAAGAGGAAATACCAGAGATTAGGATTATAATCACCATTGTTAATCATCATCATAAAAGTAACCATTGTTCTTCTAATCGAAGAGGATCCCAAGGCTGCTCATAACCGCGAGCATGGCTGATATACCAGTTTCTAACACTCTGCAGAGGTTGTACACTTTACCCACAAGCAGTGATTCCCATTCTGCCCAGGGTTCTAGCCTCTCCATTGATCACTACCAAGGTGACCTAGCAGGGTCTTACTATGTAGCCTTTACAAAGATTTCCCAGGGGTCATAGCCACCCGTTAGGTTTCTCCAGTTTGATAAATACATTACATCTCTCCAAGGGAAGGGTGACTAACAAAACCAAATCAAAGAACCTCTGCAACCAACCTCGACAGAGCAAGTACTGTGCCTGGACCCCATTGACGGCCCTACGGCGAAGCCAACTACTCCTCTGGTTCCTCTAATTATTCAGCTAAGGGCGTCCCATTCCACCCTCATGGTTGCACTGTTATCCCAGGTTTTCACACCCCAAACAGGTCCTTACGGAGAGGCACTCAAGAAAGAGCCTAAGCCCCCTAAAGCAATCACAAGGAACTCATCGTGATAACATCATCGTATCATAAAAGATCACATCATATTTATTGATTAAGTTTAAGCAATAAGATAAGCTAACCATGATTAACCCAAAAAGGTAAATAAGGGTAAGGGAAATACAAACTAGGACAAGGTAAACAAGGTTTCAATAAAGTAATGCAGGACAATGAATTATAATGTAAAGTAGCACATGATAGGTCTGAGGACACTTGCCTTCACCAGGTTGTTGCTCAGAGGGATCTTCGGCAACACACTCAGGAACCTCGGACTGCTCGTTGTCTAAGTAAAGGGAGCATACATTCAATACATTTGGAAAAGTATAAATGAAGAGCACATCAAACATTTACAATCATTAACTCACAAAAAGGTATAGTATTAAGTGTAGGGGGATGATATCAAGCTACAAAGAAAATGGAGTAATCCTAATTGGGGAATTGATTACTCTCTAAATGTTTAGGACATAGCTCAAAAGGGTTAGGTAGTGATTAAAACAAAGGAAAGTTAGAATTATAATATAAACTACTCTCATTTAGGAATTTGATTATCCTTTAAATATTATCCATAATTACATACCTAATTCTATTTATCACATTAGGGTCTAAAGGTTAAACCAAAAGTGAATCCATAAAATGCATAACACTAATCTCACAAAATTCAATATGTTTTAACTCCTAGGGCTTTCATTTTATTTATTTTATTAAATAAATAAACTAACATAAACATTAATCCTATATTCTAAGTGTAAAAATTAAAGTGTACAGATTGCAGTTGGTCATATTTTATTTGAACAAAGAATAATTTGGTGAACATTTTGCAATTTGAACCACCAAATTTGGAGTTCATATGAAAAAGATATGAAATAAACAAGTTTTGAGGTTTGAAATATGAAATTAGGGCTAAATCTGTGATTAAATAAAAGTCCAGGGGTCTAATTAAAACAAACCAGGGACCTATGCGCTAAAACAGAGGACGACGGATTGATTTCCTAAAACCAGGGGGTTTCTTAAGCAAAACAGCCACGCGTAGGGGTATCGGGCTCCCTCAACCGTTGGATCAGAAACCGACGGCTGAGATTAGATCTGCGGCCGAGGGTGCGCGCGCGGGCGAGCGAGCACTAACAAGCGGGACAGGGAGTGTCAGCGACAGAGGGGGAGAGTGCACTGACCGAGCGGGTCCAGCGCTAGTGGGGAGACGGACGGCTACAGGGGTCCGAGGGGGTCCGAGCCGTTCGATCAAGATTGGACAGGGGAAATCAGACCGGGAAGGATAAGCGGCTGCGGGTGACGCTGACAGGTGGGTCAGGGCGTCAAGTGTGCGTGCGCGAAGCGGTACCCGCGGTCCGAGCCGTTCGATCAAGATCGGACGGGGGGGTGGTCAGATTGGGGAAACAGACGGCTGCGGGCGGTGCCGCTCCTCTCCGCGGCGGTGAGGTCGCCGCAGTTGAGGCGAGCACGAGCTAGGGTGGCTCTGGGGTCACCGGAGTTGGGCAGAGGGGAAGAGGGCGCCACGACAAACTCAATGGCGGGGAAGAGGCCACGAATCCACGGGCTGAGAGGGGAGAACGACGGTGGCAAGACCTCGGGCGGGCCGGAGCAACTCTGATGAGCGTTTCCGGCCACGGGGAGGGGACTTAAGGCGCGCTAAGGCCTGGTGAAAGGGAATTAGGCTTACACATAGTTCCTATATAATTTTGGTGGTTGAATTGCCCAACACAAATCTTTGGACTAACTAGTTTTGCCCAAGTATATAGATTATACAGGTATAAAAGGTTCACACTCAGCCAATAAAAAGACCAAGTTTTGGATTCAACAAAGGAGCAAGGTGGCAACCGAAGGCCCTCTGGTCTGGGAGCACCGGACTGTCCGGTGTACACCGGACAGTGTCCGGTGCGCCAGAGGACTCCAGCTCGAACTCACTACCTTCGGGAATTTCTGGAGGCGCTCCGCTATAATTCACCGGACTGTCCGGTGTACACCGGACAGTGTCCGGTGCTCCAAAGAAGCGCGGCCTCCGGAACTCGCCAGCCTCGGGAATTTGATTGAAGCCGCTCCGCTATAATTCACCGGATTGTCCGGTGTACACCGGACTGTCCGGTGAACCACGGAGCAACGGCTACTTCCGCGCCAACGGCTACCTGCAGGCGCATTCAATGCGCGCCAGTGGCGCGCAGTCGTCAGACGCGCCCATTCTGGTGCACCGGACAATGAACAGTTCATGTCCGGTGTACACCAGACATCCAGGCGGGCCCACAAGTCAGAGCTCCAACGGTCAGAATCCAACGGCAATGTCGACGTGGCAGGGGGCACCGGACTGTCCGGTGTGCACCGGACTGTCCGGTGCACCATCGAGCAGAGAGCTCCCAACAACGGTCAAATTGGTGGTTGAGGCTATAAATACCCCAACCACCCCACCATTCATTGCATCCAAGTTCTCTACTTCCCAACCACTTACAAGAGCTAGACATTCAATTCTAGACACACCAAAGAGATCAAATCCTCTCCAATTCCACAAAAGACTTTAGTGATTAGTGAGAGAGATTTGCCGTGTTCTTTTGAGCTCTTGCGCTTGGATTGCTTTCTTTCTTTCTCACTTGTTCTTGTGATCAAAACTCAATTGTAACCAAGGCAAGAGGCACCAATTGTGTGGTGGCCCTTGCGGGGAAGTTTTGTTCCCGTTTGATTGAGAAGAAGAAAAGCTCACTCGGTCCGAGGGACCGTTTGAGAGAGGGAAGGGTTGAAAGAGACCCGGCCTTTGTGGCCTCCTCAACGGGGAGTAGGTTTGCGAGAACCGAACCTCGGTAAAACAAATCCGTGTGTCTCACCGCTTTACTTGGTTACGATTTGTTTTGCGCCCTCTCTCGCGGACTCGATTTTATTTCTAACACTAACCCGGCTTGTAGTTGTGTTTATATTTGTAAATTTCAGTTTCGCCCTATTCAGCCCCCCCTCTAGGCGACTATCAATGGGTATCAGAGCCCGGTGCTTCATTAGAGCCTAACCGCTCGAAGTGATGTCGGGAGATCAAGCCAAGAAGGAGATGGAGACCGGCGAAAAGCCCACTACAAGCCAAGGGAGCACTTCATCGGAAGAGTCCCGCACCAAAAGGAGGGAGAAGAAGAAGAGCTCCTCCAACAAAGGGAAGGAGAAGAAATCTTCTTCTCACCACAAAGAGAAGAAGGAAAAATCTTCTTCCCACAAGCCGCACCGGAATAAGAACAAGGAAAAGAGGATGAGGAAAGTGGTCTACTACGAGACCGACACTTCATCAACATCGACCTCCGACTCCGATGCGCCCTCCGTAACTTCTAAACGCCAAGAGCATAAGAAGTTTAGTAAGATCCCCTTGCACTACTCTCGTACATCTAAACATTTACTTTCCGTCCCATTAGGCAAGCCACCAACTTTTGATGGTGAAGATTATGCTAGGTGGAGTGATTTAATGCGATTTCATCTAACCTCACTCCACAAAAGTATATGGGATATTGTTGAGTTTGGTGCACAGGTACCATCTATAGGGGATAAGGATTATGATGAGGATGAGGTGGCCCAAATCGAGCACTTCAACTCTCAAGCGACAACGATACTCCTCGCCTCTCTAAGTAGAGAGGAGTATAACAAAGTGCAAGGGTTGAAGAGCGCAAAAGAGGTTTGGGATGTACTCAAAACCGCGCACGAGGGAGATGAGCTCACCAAGATCACCAAGCGGGAAACGATCGAGGGGGAGCTCGGTCGGTTCCGGCTTCACAAAGGGGAGGAGCCACAACACATGTACAACCGGCTCAAGACCCTAGTGAACCAAGTGCGCAACCTCGGGAGCGTAAAATGGGACGACCACGAAATGGTTAAGGTTATTCTAAGATCCCTTATTTTCCTTAACCCAACTCAAGTTCAATTAATTCGTGGTAATCGTCGATATACAAAAATGACCCCCGAGGAAGTTATCGGGCATTTTGTTAGTTTTGAGTGCATGATTGAAGGCTCGAGGAAGATCAACGAGCTTGATGAACCCACCACATCCGGAGCTCAACCCGTTGCATTCAAGGCAACGGAGGAGAAGAAGGAGGTGTCTACACCAAGTAGACAACCAATCGACGCCTCCAAGCTTGATAATGAGGAGATGGCGCTCGTCATCAAGAGCTTCCGCCAAATCCTCAAACAAAGGAGGGGGAAAGACTACAAGTCCCGCTCCAAGAAGGTTTGCTACAAGTGTGGTAAGCCCGGTCACTTCATTGCTAAATGTCCATTATCAAGTGATAGTGACAGGGGCGACGACAAGAAGGGGAGAAGGAAGGAAAAGAAGAGGTACTACAAGAAGAAGGGCGGCGATGCCCATGTTTGTCGGGAGTGGGACTCCGACGAAAGCACAAGCGACTCCTCCGATGACGAGGACGCCGCCAACATCGCCGTCACCAAGGGACTCCTCTTCCCCAACGTCGGCCACAAGTGCCTCATGGCCAAGGACGGCAAAAAGAAGGTAAAATCAAGATCCTCCACTAAATATGAAACCTCTAGTGATGAGGATGATGCTAAAAATGAGGAGGATAACTTGCGCACTCTTTTTGCTAACCTAAACATGCAACAAAAAGAAAAATTAAATGAATTGATTAGTGCTATTCATGAGAAGGATGATCTCTTGGATTCTCAAGAGGACTTCCTTATTAAGGAAAACAAGAAGCATGTTAAGGTTAAAAATGCATATGCTCTAGAAGTAGAAAAATGTGAAAAATTATCTAGTGAGCTAAGCACTTGCCGCGAGATGATTGACAACCTTAGGAATGAAAATGCTAGTTTAAATGCTAAGGTTGAGTCAAATGTTTGCAATGCTTCAACTTCCAATCCTAGAGATAATAGTGATGATTTGATTGCTAGGATTGAAGAATTAAACATTTCTATTGCTAGCCTTAGAGTTGAAAATGAAAAATTGCTTGCTAAGGCTAGAGATCTTGATGTTTGCAATGCTACTATTTTCGACCTTAAAAGTAAAAATGAAATATTGCATGCTAAGGTTGTAGAATTAAAATCTTGCAAACCCTCTACATCTACCGTTGAGCATGTATCTATTTGTACTAGATGTAGAGATATTGATGTTAATGCTATTCATGATCACATGACCTTAATTAAACAACAAAATGATCATATAGCTAAATTAGATGCTAAAATTGCCGAGCACAACTTAGAGAATGAGAAATTTAAATTTGCTCGTAGCATGCTTTATAATGGGAGACGCCCGGGCATCAAGGATGGCATTGGCTTCCAAAGGGGAGACAATGTCAAACTTAGTGCCCCTCCTAAACGATTGTCCAACTTTGTCAAGGGCAAGGCTCCCATGCCTCAAGATAACGAGGGTTACATTTTATACCCTGCCGGTTATCCCGAGGACAAAATTAGGAAAATTCATTCTAGGAAGTCTCACTCTGGTTCTAACCATGCTTTTATGTATAAGAGTGAGACATCTAGTTCTAGGCAACCAACCCGTGCTAAGTTGCCTAAAAAGAAAATTCCTAATGCATCAAATGATCATGACATGTCATTTAAAACTTTTGATGCATCCTATGTTTTGACTAACAAATCCGGCAAGGTAGTTGCCAAATTTGTTGGGGGCAAACACAAGGGCTCCAAGACTTGTGTTTGGGTACCCAAGGTTCTTGTTTCTAATGCCAAAGGACCCAAAACCGTTTGGGTACCTAAAGTCAAGAACTAAAATTGTTTTGTAGGTTTATGCATCCGGGGGCTCAAGTTGGATACTCGACAGCGGGTGCACAAACCACATGACAGGGGAGAAAAGGATGTTCTCCTCATATGAGAAAAACCAAGATCCCCAACGAGCTATCACATTCGGGGATGGAAATCAAGGTTTGGTCAAAGGTCTTGGTAAAATAGCTATATCCCCTGACCATTCGATTTCTAATGTTTTTCTTGTAGATTCTTTAGACTACAATTTGCTTTCCGTTTCTCAATTATGCAAAATGGGCTACAACTGTCTATTCACTGATGTAGGTGTCACTGTCTTTAGAAGAAGTGATGATTCAATAGCATTTAAGGGTGTGTTAGAGGGTCAGCTATACTTGGTGGATTTTGATAGAGCTGAACTCGACACATGCTTAATTGCTAAGACCAACATGGGCTGGCTCTGGCACCGCCGACTAGCACATGTTGGGATGAAGAATCTTCATAAGCTTCTAAAGGGGGAACACATTTTAGGACTGACAAATGTTCATTTTGAGAAAGACAGGGTTTGTAGCGCATGTCAAGCAGGAAAGCAAGTTGGTGCTCATCATCCACACAAGAACATCATGACGACCGACAGGCCGCTTGAGTTACTCCACATGGATCTATTCGGCCCGATCGCTTATATAAGCATAGGCGGGAGTAAGTATTGTCTTGTAATAGTGGATGATTATTCTCGCTTCACTTGGGTATTCTTTTTACAGGAAAAATCTCAAACCCAAGAGACCTTAAAGGGATTCTTGAGATGAGCTTAAAATGAGTTCGACTTAAGGATCAAGACAATAAGAAGCGACAACGGGACGGAGTTCAAGAACTCTCAAATTGAAGGTTTCCTTGAGGAGGAGGGCATCAAGCATGAGTTCTCTTCTCCCTACACGCCACAACAAAATGGTGTAGTGGAGAGGAAGAATAGAACTCTATTGGACATGGCAAGAACCATGCTTGATGAGTACAAGACTTCGGATCGGTTTTGGGCCGAGGCGGTCAACACCGCCTGCTACGCCATCAACCGATTGTATCTACACCGAATCCTCAAGAAGACATCATACGAACTCCTAACCGGTAAAAAGCCCAATATTTCATATTTTAGAGTCTTTGGTAGCAAATGCTTTATTCTTGTTAAAAGAGGTAGAAAATCTAAATTTGCTCCTAAGACTGTAGAAGGCTTTTTACTAGGATATGATTCAAACACAAAGGCATATAGAGTCTTTAACAAGTCCTCAGGACTAGTTGAAGTTTCTTGTGACGTTGTGTTTGATGAGACTAACGGCTCTCAAGTAGAGCAAGTTGATCTTGATGAGATAGGTGAAGAACAGGCTCCGTGCATCGCGCTAAGGAACATGTCCATTGGGGATATGTGTCCTAAGGAATCCGAAGAGCCTCAAATTGCACAAGATCAACCATCCTCCTCCACGCAAGCATCTCCACCGACTCAAAATGAGGATGAGGCTCAAGTTGATAAAGGAGAAGATCAAGCAAATGAGCCACCTCAAGATGATGGCATTGATCAAGGGGGAGATGCAAATGATGAAGACAAGGAGGATGAGGAACAAAGGCCGCCACACCCAAGAGTCCACCAAGCAATCCAACGAGATCACCCCGTCGACACCATCCTCGGCGATATTCATAAGGGGGTAACTACTAGATCTCGTGTCGCACATTTTTGTGAACATTACTCGTTTGTTTCCTCTATTGAGCCACACAAGGTAGAGGAGGCACTTCAAGATTCGGATTGGGTGGTGGCGATGCAAGAGGAGCTCAACAACTTCACTAGGAATGAGGTATGGCATTTAGTTCCACGTCCTAATCAAAATGTTGTAGGAACCAAATGGGTCTTCCGCAACAAGCAAGATGAGCATGGTGTGGTGACAAGGAACAAAGCTCGACTTGTGGCCAAGGGATACTCCCAAGTCGAAGGTTTGGATTTCGGTGAAACCTATGCACCCGTAGCTAGGCTTGAGTCAATTCGAATATTATTGGCCTATGCTACTTACCATGGCTTTAAGCTTTTTCAAATGGACGTGAAAAGTGCCTTTCTCAATGGACCAATCAAGGAAGAGGTCTATGTTGAGCAACCTCCCGGCTTTGAAGATAGTGAGTACCCTAATCACGTTTATAGGCTCTCTAAGGCGCTTTATGGGCTTAAACAAGCCCCAAGAGCATGGTATGAATGCCTTAGAGATTTCCTTATTGCTAATGGCTTCAAAGTCGGAAAAGCCGATCCTACACTCTTTACTAAAACACTTGAAAATGATTTGTTTGTATGCCAAATTTATGTTGATGATATTATATTTGGGTCTACTAACGAATCTACATGTGAAGAGTTTAGTAGGATCATGACACAAAAATTCGAGATGTCTATGATGGGGGAATTGAAGTATTTCCTAGGATTTCAAGTAAGGCAACTCCAAGAGGGCACATTCATTAGCCAAACCAAGTACACTCAAGACATTCTTGCTAAGTTTGGAATGAAGGATGCCAAACCCATCAAGACACCCATGGGAACAAATGGGCATCTCGACCTCGACACGGGAGGTAAGTCCGTGGATCAAAAGGTATACCGGTCGATGATAGGTTCCTTGCTATATTTATGTGCATCTCGACCGGACATTATGCTTTCTGTTTGCATGTGTGCAAGATTCCAATCCGACCCTAAGGAATCCCACCTTACGGCCGTAAAACGAATCTTGAGATATCTAGCTTATACTCCTAAGTTTGGGCTTTGGTACCCTCGGGGATCCACATTTGATTTGCTTGGTTATTCGGATGCCGATTGGGCGGGGTGCAAAATCAATAGGAAGAGCACATCGGGGACTTGCCAGTTCTTGGGAAGATCCTTGGTGTCTTGGGCTTCAAAGAAGCAAAATTCGGTCGCTCTTTCCACCGCCGAAGCCGAGTACATTGCCGCAGGCCATTGTTGCGCGCAATTGCTTTGGATGAGGCAAACCCTGCGGGACTACGGTTACAAATTAACCAAAGTCCCTTTGCTATGTGATAATGAGAGTGCAATCAAAATGGCCGACAATCCCGTCGAGCATAGCCACACTAAACACATAGCCATCCGGTATCATTTTCTTAGGGATCACCAACAAAAGGGAGATATCGAGATTTCTTATATTAACACTAAAGATCAATTAGCCGATATCTTTACCAAGCCTCTTGATGAACAATCTTTTACCAAACTTAGGCATGAGCTTAATATTCTTGATTCTCGCAACTTCTTTTGCTAGATTGCACACATAGCTCATTTATATACCTTTGATCATATCCCCTTCATATGCTATGACTAATGTGTTTTCAAGTCCATTTCAAACCAAGTCATAGGTATATTGAAAGGGAATTGGAGTCTTCGGCGAAGACAAAGGCTTCCACTCCGTAACTCATCCTTCGCCGCCACTCCATGCACTTCTACTTTGGTACAATCTTAACTCATTTACTTATGACCAAAGGGGAAGATAGCACTTCGAGGGCTCTAATGATTCCGTTTTTGGCGATTCATGCCAAAAAGGGGGAGAAATGAGCCCAAAGCAAAAGGACCGCACCACCACCCAATTTCAAAAACTTAGTGTTGAATTTTTCAATTGGTATCCTATTGTGTTCAAAAGGGGGAGAAATAGTATTTCAAAAATCATATATCAAAACCCTCTTGAACACTAAGAGGAAGATCTCTTTTAGGGGGAGTTTTGTTTAGCCAAAGGAAAAGCATTTGAAATAGGGGGAGAGAATTTCAAATCTTGAAAATGCTTTGCAAAATCTTATTCATTTACCTTTGACTATTTGCAAAAGAACTTTGAAAAGGATTTACAAAAGAATTTGCAAAAACAAAACATGTGGTGCAAGCGTGGTCCAAAATGTTAAAAACAAAGAAACAATCCATGCATATCTTGTAAGTATTTATATTGGCTCAAATTTCAAGCAACCTTTACACTTACATTATGCAAACTAGTTCAATTATGCAATTCTATATTTGCTTTGGTTTGTGTTGGCATCAACACCAAAAAGGGGGAGATTGAAAGGGAATTAGGCTTACACCTAGTTCCTATATAATTTTGGTGGTTGAATTGCCCAACACAAATCTTTGGACTAACTAGTTTTGCCCAAGTATATAGATTATACAGGTATAAAAGGTTCACACTCAGCCAATAAAAAGACCAAGTTTTGGATTCAACAAAGGAGCAAGGTGGCAACCGAAGGCCCTCTGGTCTGGGAGCACCGGACTGTCCGGTGTACACCGGACAGTGTCCGGTGCGCCAGAGGACTCCAGCTCGAACTCACTACCTTCGGGAATTTCTGGAGGCGCTCCGCTATAATTCACCGGACTGTCCGGTGTACACCGGACTGTCCGGTGTACACCGGACAGTGTCCGGTGCTCCAAAGAAGCGCGGCCTCCGGAACTCGCCAGCCTCGGGAATTTGATTGAAGCCGCTCCGCTATAATTCACCGGACTGTCCGGTGTACACCGGACTGTCCGGTGAACCACGGAGCAACGGCTACTTCCGCGCCAACGGCTACCTGCAGGCGCATTCAATGCGCGCCAGTGGCGCGCAGTCGTCAGACGCGCCCATTCTGGTGCACCGGACAATGAACAGTTCATGTCCGGTGTACACCGGACATCCAGGCGGGCCCACAAGTCAGAGCTCCAACGGTCAGAATCCAACGGCAATGTCGACGTGGCAGGGGGCACCGGACTGTACGGTGCACCATCGAGCAGAGAGCTCCCAGCAACGGTCAAATTGGTGGTTGAGGCTATAAATACCCCAACCACCCCACCATTCATTGCATCCAAGTTCTCTACTTCCCAACCACTTACAAGAGCTAGGCATTCAATTCTAGACACACCAAAGAGATCAAATCCTCTCCAATTCCACAAAAGACTTTAGTGATTAGTGAGAGAGATTTGCCGTGTTCTTTTGAGCTCTTGCGCTTGGATTGCTTTCTTTCTTTCTCACTTGTTCTTGTGATCAAAACTCAATTGTAACCAAGGCAAGAGGCACCAATTGTGTGGTGGCCCTTGCGGGGAAGTTTTGTTCCCGTTTGATTGAGAAGAAGAAAAGCTCACTCGGTCCGAGGGACCGTTTGAGAGAGGGAAGGGTTGAAAGAGACCCGGCCTTTGTGGCCTCCTCAACGGGGAGTAGGTTTGCGAGAACCGAACCTCGGTAAAACAAATCCGTGTGTCTCACCGCTTTACTTGGTTACGATTTGTTTTGCGCCCTCTCTCGCGGACTCGATTTTATTTCTAACGCTAACCCGGCTTGTAGTTGTGTTTATATTTGTAAATTTCAGTTTCGCCCTATTCACCCCCCCTCTAGGCGACTATCACCTGGGCTGGCTTTAGCAAAGGTAGATGCACCTTAGGGATTAACCCCGGGGAACTAGACAGGGCTAAATCGGCCGGCCACCGCGCGAGCACGGCGGACCGCCGCGGTCGAGCACCGGCGAAGGTGAAATTGGACGAACACAGGGCGCAATAAGGAAATTGGGCACGGGGACGGGTGTCTCACCTCGGAGCGGAGCTCGGGGAGGCTTAGCACGGTCTCCGGCGAGCGTCTGGTGGTGAGGGCAGGGCGTGAGAGAGGGCGAGGGTGTGCGAAATGAGGCAAGGGGTGAGTGCGGGGCACTGGTGGGGCTCTAAAAAGGGAGTTGGGCGCGTGGGCGGGCGTCGTGGCCGAGAAACCCGGTGATGTGCGCGAGTGCGCACGCGCCGGTACATGGCGAGCGTGAAGAAGGCGGAACTGACAAGACAGGCCCACGGCGCAGAGAGAGAAAAGGAGGACGCGCGGGGGGCAACAACTCGGCACTGGCGAACCGGGCCCACGAGACAGAGAGAGAGAGCGCACGAACGGGCGAAGGAAACTGGCGCCGATAGGTCGGCCCCATTGAGCAGAGAGCGAGAGAGGGAGGGCGCGCGCGGGGGAGAACTGCCGCTGACAGGCGGGGTCCGCCTGTCAGGCAGAGCGGGCGCGCGGGCGCGCAGCCTGGCTGGGCTTAGTGGGCCGACTGGGCTGCTTTCTCCTTTTCGTTTTCTCTGGATTTTCTAATTCCTTTTCTATTTCTTTTTCTATAGGGTTTTCAAATCCAAATTCAAACTAGGTTTCAAATTCAAATAAATTCAAACTTGTGCAACACTTCAAAGAATATTTTAAACTCAGCATGATGCAACATGTTCTGGCTCATAATGTTTTGGTAAAAATAAATAACTAACCTCCACTAGTTTAAGCTATTTCTAATAAAAAGGAAAAAGAGAGAAAGAATCTAGAGAGAGAGAAAGACTAGAGTGAGAAAAGGAAGAGTAACACATGATTTTGGGTGATAATTAGAAAGAAATTTTATACCCCCAAAATCAGGGTGTTATAGACCTATCCCCCTTAAAAGAATCTCGCCCTCGAGATTCAGGGCTGGCTAGCAAAGAGCTCAGGGTACTTGGCTTTCAAATCATCTTCTCTTTCCCAGGTTGCTTCTTCTTCTGAGTGATGGCCCCATCTGACTTTGCACATCTTGATGGTACTTCTCTGAGTGACCCGATCTGCTGTCTCCAGAATTTGGGTTGGCTTCTCAATATAAGTCAGATCTTCTTAAACTTCAAGGTCCTCTGCTGGCAACTGCTCTTCTGGCATTCTTAAACATTTCTTCAACTGAGACACATGGAACACATCGTGCACAGCGGACAAATTCTCCGGTAAGCTGAGTTGATAAGCCACTTCTCCATGTCTTGCTTGAATCTGATATGGCCCAATATATCAGGGTGCTAGCTTGCCTTTGACTCCAAACCTTTTGGTTCCTCTAATGGGTGACACCTTCAAATACACTTCAAAACTGAGTTCCTTTCTTCTGGTGTCAGCATAGCTTCGCTGTCTGGACTGTGCTGCCTTTAAATTCTCTCGGACCATTCTGATGTTCTCTTTGGCTTCAAGCAAAATATCTGGACCGAACACCTGTCTTTCACCAGGTTGGTCCCAATGCAATGGAGTTCTGCAATTCCTCCCATAGAGCGCTTCAAATGGTGACGTCTTCAGGCTGGCTTAGTAGCTGTTGTTGTAAGGGAATTCTGCATATGGTAGTCTCTTATCCCAACCTAACTGGTCTTGCAAAGCACAAGCTCTCAACATATCCTCAAGAATATGGTTTGTTCTCTCTGTTTGACCATCTGTCTGTGGGTGATAAGCTGAACTGAATTTCAAGTGTGTACCCAAAGCATCATGTAGTTGCTGCCAAAAGTGAGAAGTAAACTGGGTGCCTCTATCTGATACTATCTTCTTCGGAATACCATGTAAGCACACAATCCGAGACATGTATAATTCTGCCAACACTGCACTGTTATAGGTGGTCTTGACTGGTCTGAAATGGGCCATCTTTGTCAAACGGTCCACTACTACCAAGTTGGAGTCATAACCAGCTCGAGTGCGGGGCAGACCAACTATAAAGTCCATCCTAATCTCATCCCATTTCCACTATGGAATCTACAACGACTGCAACAAACCTGCGGGTCTCTGATGTTCTGCCTTGATCCTCTGACAACTATCGCATCTATCCACATACTCTGCTATCTCTCTTTTCATACCATACCACCAGAATCTCCTCTTCAAGTCTTGGTACATTTTCTCACTACCCGGGTGTATAGAGTATGCTGTCTCATGAGCTTCCTTGAGAATCAGTTCCCGGATCGAGGTGATATTGGGAACACACAACCTATCTTTGAACCATACCACTCCTTCGGCATCTTCACGGAAATCTAGACATTTCCCATCGATGATCAGCTACCGGATCTCATTGATCTTCTCATCATTCTTCTAACCTTTTCTAATGTCTTGCTCTAGAGTGGGCTCTAGCTCAATTGTCACTCCTTGGGTGTTGTTCAAAAATCCGAGACTCAACCTGTCGAATTCCTTTGCTAGCTCAAACGGCACCGGGCGAGCGGCCAACATATTGACTTGACTCTTCCTGCTAAGAGCATCTGCAACCACATTTGCTTTACCTGGGTGATAATGAATCTCCAGCTCATAGTCTTTGATCAATTCTAGCCATCTTCGCTGCCTCATGTTTAACTCTGACTGAGTGAATATGTACTTGAGGCTCTTGTGGTCCGTGTAGATATCACACTTTTGCCCATAAAGATAATGTCTCCAGGTCTTCAATGCATGAACCATGGCTGCTAATTCCAGATCATGAGTAGGATAATTTTTCTCATGAATCTTCAACTGTCGGGACGAGTATGCCACTACTCTCCCTTCCTGCATCAACACACATCCCAGTCCGATGTACGAAGCATCACAATACACCGAGAATGGCTTGTGAACATCTGGCAGAATCAGTATTGGTGTCGTTGTCAACTTCTCCTTCAATGTCTCAAAAGACTTCTGGCATGCTGGGGTCCACTTGAACTCAACTTTCTTTGCCAACAAGGCTGTCTGTTGGGGACTTGTTCTCAAATGCTATGAGTTAAGAACAAGGCAACACAGAAAATGTTAAGCATTAAGATCCTTCGTCCTTCGAAGCATTATTTCCCTTAGGATATAACGATCTCCGGACGAAGGTCATGAAGGATTAACCTTCATCACTACAATATACATTAGTAAAAGACGAAGCATATGAAACATAAAAGATAGCGTGAATAATCATATAACATTATTCATTTAACTTTATTAACTCATCATAAAGAAATAGAAACAATATTGAATTATAAATGTACCTTCGGCTTGGAAGGAGATGAAAATACAAGTGTGACGCAAAAGCAAATGCCAAGTCAGCGTGAACAGTACGGGGGTACTGTTCACCTATTTATAGGCACGGGGTACAACCCATACAAAATTACATACATGCCCTTTACATTTGGTGATAATTCTATAGCATTCTATCGAGGTCTAAATGGCCTTTTCATCTTTAAGTCGGTTCCCCTTTCTGCGAACATGCCGAAGCTTTCCTGCTTCACAGTTTCGGATGCCGAAACTTTCCTGCTTCACAGCTTCGGCACTGTGTCAACCTTCGTATCTTTTGAGCTTCTCCCTTTCTGATTCAAGTCCGAAGATACCTGTTCACACATTATACTCCAGAAACATTGTTAAATCATGTTTTTGAGGACCTTCGGAAGCCGAAGGCCCCCAACAGTAGCCCCTCGCAATATTAATTTGTTTGAAATAATAAATTCAGATTGCGATATGAACGAAGGCTTTATGCCGAAGGTCCGAAAAAACACCTTCCCTTTGCTAGAATAGCAACATTCAATGACAAGTGGGGTCTTTCAACTTTCAACGCATCAAGCGTATAAATACGGCCATACCGCAAACTTATTTTGCACGCTTTCTGGCCAACCACTCCTGCTCACTCATTTTTTAGCTCTTGTGCACTGTGATCTGCTAAGTTTTTAGCTTTGAAGCTTCGGCTTTTAGAAACAGTTTTTTAGCGCTTCCGAAGATGTCTGAAGCTGCTAAGAAGGCTGCTGCTGAGATGAAGCTGAGTCTTGATGAAGAGAAGAACCTAGGGTTTCTTATAGCGATGTCGAAGTCCAACACAGAAAAGATTACCAAGGAAATTCTGGAGGGGCTGTCTGAAGATACTGGTGACAGTGAAAGTTATGATATGGACAGCGGTGGCGAAGACTCCGAAGATCGCCCCTGGCGACCAAGCCATTCAGTTTATGGTAAATCAACTATCAAAGAGAATCATCTTGTTAATATGAGAGGAAGGTATTTCCGGGATCTGTCCATTGTGAGGGCGGACGAAGGGGAAAAAACTTGTCCACACCCTGAAGAAAATGAAGTTGTGGTGTACCGAAGCTTTTTGAAAGCTGGATTGTGATTCCCCTTGAGCAGCTTCGTCGTGGAGGTGTTGAAAATCTTCGAAGTCTATCTTCATCAACTTACTCCCGAGGCAATTATAAGGCTAAATATCTTCGTGTGGGCCGCGAGGAGTCAAGGTCTGAAACCTGACGCAAGAAGCTTTTGTAATGTTCATGAATTATTATATGAAACAAAGCCTTGGGGCAAAGAACAGTACCATAACAACTTTGGCTGCTACAGCTTCGTTTCTCGGTCCGGGGCAAGCTGTCCCGTACCAACCTTTCGGAAGAGATGGCCCGGGGATTGGATGACAGAATGGTTTTATGTGAAGAATGACTTATCAGCACGAGAAGACATCAAAGGTATAATTATGCGTCCTATTTGGCAAAGCTTCGGCCTTCGGAGGCCGAAGGTTGAAATGAACGAAGCCGCCGAAGAGTGCCAAAGAGCCTTCGGCGTTGTCTGCTCTTTTATAGGAACAAGGGACTTAGTACAAGAACATATCGCCTTCAGGGTGTGGCCGCTTGCTGAGAAATGGGAAATGCCACAAGAAACCATAAAAGAGGCCGACGAAGGTAAGCTTGTGAGACTGAAGTACACCTTCAAATTTGGAGATAAATTTATTGAGCCAGATGATGAGTGGTTGAAAAGCATTGACAATTTAAGTGATGAGCTACTCGGGACCTACTCGAAGGCTGAAGATAATGCAATGTCAGCAGCCTTCGGAGGCCGAAAAAAGAAGAGACTGAATCGGGTATTTGATGCCATTGGGTTTGTCTACCCTGATTACTGCTATCCCATTCGAAGGCAGAAGAGAAAAAACACAATCTCTGCAAAAGAAGAAGCTGCAGCTGCTCCTAGCGAGCCAGAACCGAAAAGGAAAAAGATAAAGGTTCTTACGCAACGGCCGCGTTATATTGAACCAGCTTCGGTGTCGGAGTTTACCGGGAAAACTTCTTCAGCCACCGAAGCTGAAAAACTAATCGAGCCAGCCTTGTTGCCAGAGATCGCAGAAACGGCCGAAGTGCCACCAAAGATAGAATCAGAACAATCAAACATTTTGTTGTCAGAAACAAAAGAGAAAACCGAAGCGCCGCTCACAGAAAAAATTGAGGAGGTAAGAGAAGCAACTGAGGGCTCCAAAACATCAGAAGTTTTGAGTCCTACAGCAATCATTGGGACAGCAAAAAACCAAAAGGGGCCATCAGTGACCCCAAAAAGGAAAAGAATGGTAAATGTACTAGACGTCTTGGAGACAATTAAGTCTTCAAGCACAATTCCAAAAAAGAGTGTTGAAGTTGCTGAAGCTTCTACTGAAGCTTCGGCTCAACAAGCTGAAGCTGAAGCTGGGCCTTCAGAGCCCTACAAGGAGCAACCTTTTGAAGCCGAAGCAATAAAAATTCCAGAACCAGTATTAGTTGAAGAAACTGACACCGCCATCCCCGAAGCACCTGCCAGCACGCGTGATTACATGATACGACATGCTTCGGGGAAGAAGCTATCTGAAGAAGAAACTCATGAAGCCATCCATTATGCAAAGGAACTAAAATATCCGAAGGGGGCAATAATATTCAATGGAACGAATGAAGATGACTTCTTATACTGCCTGCCTGACAACAAAGAGCTATCTGTCTGCCGAGAAATGGCCAGAAGTATTGGTTTCCCGAAGCTTGAATCTGGATTAAGCGCCATGACGAAAGAAGATCTCGCAGACAGTCTTGCGTACAACAGCCTGAAGGTACAGGAATTAAACACTTGAAAAACCCCCTTATTTTTACGCAACTCATTCCTTTTTTCTTATATGAATTCTTTTTCGTATAGGGCCTGATCCTAAGCAACGCACTAAGAGCCCAAAAGAGCGCCGAAGATGAAAGCTATGATATTGCGTTTAATAATTTACGCTCCGAAGTTATCAGACTGAGAAACGAAGCTTTGGAAAAAGATAAAATTCTGCTTACACTGGTAGATAAAGTGAAAAAAGACGAAGCTGCTTCAAAGGCCCAGGCCGAAGCTCAAAAACGCGAGATTAAAGATCTTCAGAAACAGCTGGCTAGAGCTAAAGAGGAGCGCGCGCTTGAGGAAACGAAACGAGAACTTAGTGATTTTATGGTCAACAAATTGGAATCAAAAGTTAAGGAGCTTCGCACATCTCAGGGGAAATGCTATGTCAAATCTGTAGAATGTGTGAATAAAATCAAATCCAGCTTCGCCAGCGTAGGCGCCTTTTCCAGCGAAGAGAATTTCTCTCGAGGCAATCCCGAAGGTCCGCTGGAATGGATTAGCCACGAAGCAGAGGCCTTCGAAGAGATTCTGAACAGTCGTGGCGACATATGCGCTTTTTCGGGCGCCAGAGGAATTGCTTCTGTCTTAGAGAAGAAAGGTTGCGGGCATGTAAAATTTTTAGCTCAATCCGAAGCTACCTTATCTTCCGAAGACGTCAAGGACCCCTCGGCCGAAGCAAGCGTGGTTGGTGGCAAATTTTTTACTGATATCTGGAACGACGGCGGCCGAGGAATGGCGCGAGAGATCATTGAAAGAAGCGAAAAAGGCATTCACGATGCTAGAAGAGTAGCAGACGCTGCCGAAAGGAGTAGGGAGCCCGAAAGACAGTTAGGTACCAACTAGTCGTTCTTGTTGCGTTGTAATTTTTATTTTAAACTTTGCTCGCGATTTGTAAAAGTACTGAAGAAGTGTTCTCTTCGCTCAGAAACTGTTGGACGATCTGCCGACCCCCACACAAAAGGGGATGAAGAAATTAATCAAATGGCCGAAACTATCATGGACAAGGTTGTTGACCAACTTCTGAATGAAGCCGCCGAAGCAGTATTGAGGGAAGATTAGGTGCTATTTGGAAAAAACATTTAAAATGTAATCTATGCAACACTTTGTACATTTGAATGTAATATACAAGTCTCTTTTCATTATTGAATTCTTTACGATGCATGAAACTTTAAATACATACCACTTTTGAGCCTTCGGCGAAAAAACACCTTCCCTTCTTTTCATGCGTCGTGAAGAAGATAGCCTTCGTCAAAATTATTCTGATGAATGACATCGATGCCTCGTGAAAACATTTTCCGAAGCTATTTTCCGAAGCTATGCAACTTTGATATTGATCTGATAAAGTTCGCCCATGTTTCGTGAAAATATTCCCCGAAACTGTATTCCGAAGCTATATAATTTCAATGTCACTTTTTCAAAGCATCCCTTCGAAGGTTGAGAGTGTCCCCTTCTCTTGCCAAATGCGATATGATGTATGATGCTTATGCTATGCAAAATGATGTGATGATGTTATGTTATGCATGTGACATTTGTTCCGAAGATACACATAAAATATATTCGTAAGCTCTGCATTCCCTTAGGAACGTCTTTGGAGCTTCTTCGTCTTTTACTTAGACGGCATCAGCGTTGACTTTTCGCTGTAAGCCTCCCTTAGGAGCTTCTTCGTCTTTTACTTAGACGGTATCAGCGTTGACTTTTCGCTGTAAGCCTCCCTTAGGAGCTTCTTCGTCTTTTACTTAGACGGTATCAGCGTTGATTTTTCGCTGTAGGCTCTGCATTCCTTTAGGAACGACTTCTGAGCAGAAAACTTACGCTGCGCTCCCTTTGGAACGACTTTTTGTGACTTTATAAACTTACTCTGCGTTCCTTAGAACGACTTTTTGTTACTCCGAAGGATTTTTAGTCCGAAGGTCCTTCTTGGTAACGGAAGAAATTTTAGGCTTCGGCAACTTAGGCCTGTGAATCAAATAAATTTTTCTCGTGGAAACAACGAAATTATTACATGGAAACTATCAATGTTTTTTGCTTCACAGAAAATAAAACTGAATAGAAAAGACTGCTATCAAAGGTAGGATATGTCAATAAATGTGCTTCGACTCTGGCACAGTGCTGTTGACTGTGCGAGCTTCGGACTGTTCTCTGAAGTCCCTCTGCTGTGGAGCGTATTGACTCCCTTCTGGCTGTTGACCTTGCTGCAATGGAGGTGGAGGCGGAAGCTGCTGCCAGGAAGCTTGAGGTTGACTTGCCGAAGCTACAGAAGCCGCAGGGTGGTTGTCTATGTATTGTGGGACATAAGGCGGATGAAACGAAGCAGTATGCATAACCTGCTTCGACTGAGCTTGTTGAGATGCAGCTTCGGCTAGTTCCTTTTGCTTCTGGATTGTAACATGGCACGTCCTAGTGGTGTGGCCCTTGCCCTCTCCACAGAATAGGCAAAACAGTCTCCTTGGCTGATCTCCGAATCTTCCGCCGAAGCCCCTGGCGCCTCTGCCTCTTGGAGCTGGTGGCCGAAAGGAAGTTTGTTGTTGCCCCGAAGCCTGTGAGGAGCACTGCGGCCTGTTTTGCTGACTCCCCTTATCATCATTCTGAGTGCTGTGAATGGAACGGACATGCCTCGGGTAGTATCTTCCTCCGAAGCCCCTGGTCATCTCAGAAAATCTGAAGGCCTCCTCCCTTCTTTGGCGAAAATCATTGTCAGCACGAATGTACTCATCCATCTTTTGGAGCAATTTCTCCAAGGTCTGAGGAGGCTTCCGAGCAAAGTATTGGGCTGCAGGTCCAGGACGAAGCCCCTTGATCATGGCTTCGATAACGATTTCATTGGGCACCGTTGGTGCCTGCGCCCTCAATCGTAAGAACCTTCGGACATACGCCTGAAGGTATTCTTCGTGATCCTGAATACACTGGAAGAGGGCTTGAGCTGTAACCGGCTTCGTTTGAAATCCTTGAAAGCTGGTCAGTAACATATCCTTCAGCTTCTGCCATGAAGTGATTGTTCCTGGCCGAAGGGATGAATACCAGGTCTGAGCAACATTCCTGACGGCCATGACGAAAGACTTCGCCATGATTGCAGCGTTGCCCCCGTACGAAGACACTGTTGCTTCGTAGCTCATCAAGAATTGCTTCGGGTCGGAGTGGCCGTCAAACATGGGGAGCTGGGGTGGCTTATAGGATGGAGGCCAAGGAGTAGCCTGCAGCTCAGCAGACAGAGGAGAAGCATCATCAAAAACAAAATTTCCCTGATGGAAATTATCATACCAGTCGTCTTCGTTGACGAAGCCCTCCTGATGAAGGTCTTTCTGATGAGGCCTTCTGTTCTGCTCATCGTGAGTGAGATGGCGAACTTCCTCAGAAGCTTCGTCAATTTGCCTTTGCAGCTCAGCTAGGCGGGCCATCTTCTCCTTCTTCCTCTGCACTTGTTGATGTAGCATCTCCATCTCTCTGATTTCTTGGTCTAGCTCTTCTTCCTCAAGCGTCGGGCTAACAGCTTTTCTCTTCTGGCTTCTGGCCTCCCGAAGAGAGACGGTCTCCTGGTTGTGGTCCAGCGGTTGTAGTGCTGCAGCCCCAGCCGCTGAAGCTTTCTTCGGCGCCATAGCGAAGGTCTATAGCTTCCGAAGGTGTTCACGAAGACTCGAAGTGGAAGTGAGTTCACCGGAGGTGGGCGCCAATGTTGGGGACTTGTTCTCAAATGCTATGAGTTAAGAACAAGGCAACACAGAAAATGTTAAGCATTAAGATCCTTCGTCCTTCGAAGCATTATTTCCCTTAGGATATAACGATCTCCGGACGAAGGTCATGAAGGATTAACCTTCATCACTACAATATACATTAGTAAAAGACGAAGCATATGAAACATAAAAGATAGCGTGAATAATCATATAACATTATTCATTTAACTTTATTAACTCATCATAAAGAAATAGAAACAATATTGAATTATAAATGTACCTTCGGCTTGGAAGGAGATGAAAATACAAGTGTGACGCAAAAGCAAATGCCAAGTCAGCGTGAACAGTACGGGGGTACTGTTCACCTATTTATAGGCACGAGGTACAACCCATACAAAATTACATACATGCCCTTTACATTTGGTGATAATTCTATAGCATTCTATCGAGGTCTAAATGGCCTTTTCATCTTTAAGTCGGTTCCCCTTTCTGCGAACATGCCGAAGCTTTCCTGCTTCACAGTTTCGGATGCCGAAACTTTCCTGCTTCACAGCTTCGGCACTGTGTCAACCTTCGTATCTTTTGAGCTTCTCCCTTTCTGATTCAAGTCCGAAGATACCTGTTCACACATTATACTCCAGAAACATTGTTAAATCATGTTTTTGAGGACCTTCGGAAGCCGAAGGCCCCCAACACTGTCATTGGTCTGGCTATCTTGGAGAAACCTTCAATGAAACACCGATAATAACCGGCCATTCCAATGAAACTCTTGATTACTCGGACATCTTTTGGTGCTTTCCAGTCCAGAATTGCTGCTACCTTCTTTAGATCCATAGCTAATCCATCTCGGTTTATAATATGACCCAAGAATACAACTTCGCTGATCCAAAACTCACACTTGCTAAGCTTGGCGTACAACTGACACTCTCGTAGCCTTTGAAGTATTTTCCTCAGATGTTCCTCATGCTTTTGCTCATTCTGGGAATATATAAGAATATCATCAATGAACACCACTACGAACTTGTTGAGGTAATCCATGAACACACTGTTCATTAGG
Organism: Zea mays; assembly: GCF_902167145.1. NCBI lineage: Eukaryota > Viridiplantae > Streptophyta > Magnoliopsida > Poales > Poaceae > Zea > Zea mays. The sequence goes on from NC_050101.1 coordinate 97,884,525, forward strand.
TACATGAAGTAAGTTGGCGCATTCGTCAACCGAATGACATAACCATGAACTCATATAGTCCATACTTAGTGATGAAGGTTGTCTTCGGTATGTCTGCAGGTCGGATTCTGAGCTGATGGTAACCTGACCTCAGATCTATCTTTGAGAACACACTGGCTCCTTTCAACTGATCAAATAAGTCTTCAATTCGAGACAGGGGGTACTTGTTCTTGACAGTGACTTCATTCAAAGCTCTGTAATCGATGCACATCCTCTTCGTGCCATCCTTCTTCTCCACAAATAACACTGGGGCTGCCCAAGGTGAGGTACTTGGTCTGATGTAGCCTTTCTCTAGCAACTCATCAATTTGCTTCTTGAGTTCCACCAACTCTGGTCCGGACACTCGATAAGCTCTCTTGGAAATAGGGGCGGTGCCTGGGATAAGCTCTATGGCAAATTCAACTTTCCTTTCAGGTGGCATACCTGGTAACTCTTCGGGGAATACATCAGGGAATTCCAACACAATCCTAATTGCCTCAATTGGATTGGACTCCTTGTCATCTACTGATAAATGGTGATAGGCTCCTTCTTCTAATTCAGGTAAGTATAGCTTGGTTACTACCTCCTTTCCGGATTGGGACACCAACTTAACTGTCCTCTTGTCACAACTGACAGTGGCTTGGTTTCTGTGTAGCCAATTCATCCCTAGGATGACATCTAACCCTTGAGTTCCCATTACTACTAGGCTAGCGGGGAGGGCTATCCCCCTTATTTCAATCCTTAGATTCGGACAAATCCTATCGGACTTAACTTTTCCCCCAACTGAATTAACTCTCAAAGGTGGGATCATTGGTTTTATGAGGATGTTATGTGATTCTAACCAAGATGCAGAAACAAAAGAATGTGTGGCACCAGTATCAAATAGTACTTTTGCTAGGTAGGATTCGACTAGAAACATACCTACTGCCACGTCCTGAGCATCATGGATTGCTTCGGCCTCCAGGTGATTCACATTTCCACGGTTGTAGGCCTGACCACGGACTCCTGGTGCTTGCTGTGGTGCTCCTTGTCTTGATGGGGCATTGACTGCTGGCGGCTGCTGAGCTGCTTTCTTTGGACAATTCTTCGCCCAGTGGTTTTGTTCTCCACAGTAGAAGCATGCATGACCTCCTACTTGTGCTGGGGCTGCCTGGCCATTCTGGTTGGTTGCTAGGGTAGGAAGACGAGCTGCCTGGTTGCTCTGACGCTGGTATTGATTTCCTCCTTGCTGGTTGCTCTGACGGTACTGTTGCTGCTGAGGAAACTGCCTCTGGTACTGCTGCTGCTGGTTCTGATGATGATGCTGGTGCTGGTGCTGGTGACCTTGCTTAAGTGGCTGAGGTGGGTTGCCTGAGTAGCGGGGACGATTGCTACTCCCAGCCTGAGGTCCACCGATCTTGCGTTTCCTATCCTCCATCTCCTGATGCTTCCTTTCAGTCATGATTGCTCTGTCTATCAGATGCTGGAAGGTGGGGAAAGTGTGGTTCATCAACTGATAATGGAGGGGATCAACCAATCCTCTCAGAAAGCGGTATTATCTCTTGGCATCCGTGTTGACGTCTTCTGGGGCATAACGTGACAGATGTAAAAACTTATCCCTATACTCACTGACGGACAAGGGACCTTGCTTTAGGGCGAGAAACTCCTCCTTCCTCACTATCATCAGTCCTTCGGGCACATGGTAGCGACGAAAATTGTCCCTGAACTCCTCCCAAGTAATGGCTTCAGGGTTGGCATGGGTGGCGAGGTATGACTCCCACCAAGACTGTGCTGCTCCCCTCAGCTGTCGGGGACCATACAACACCTTCTCGCGGTCATTGCACTGGGCAGTGTGCAACTCATGCTCCACGGTACGCAGCCAATCTTTAGCGTCCATAGGATCTGCAGAGTGGGCAAAGATAGGGGGATGGCCCCTCATGAACTCTGCCCGCTTGTCCCTAGGCACTTGAGGCATCTAGACTTGCACTGGAGGCTGAGGTGGCGGTGGCTGCTGCTGAGCTTGCTGCATCGCTGCTAATGTCTGACTAATTGCCTGAACTGCATGTGTCTGCATCAAGAACATCTGCTCAATGGTCATCAGGGGTGGCAGTGGCAAATGCTACTGCGGGGCTACTTCCTCTTGGGGTGCCTGCTGCTCTGGCTGTGCACGCCTCGCACCTCTGCGCCTGTTCTCAGACATCTGTAGAAACTACACACATATCATATCTGACTTTGCAATCTTTCAGCATAAGAAAAGATATACGGAAATCTTCACAGCACTGAACAATCGATCATCTTCATTGACAACTTCTCAGATAAAGAGGAAAGTGGAAACAAATGGATTACCCAACTAAATAACTGACTTTATTAATAACTACACCAAGTTGCAGGAGATACCCACCCCTTGGTGACAATCATTACAAAGATCCAACTTCATTACATGTTCATCATGACAAGCATCCAACAAGAGATAACTAAACTAACTCTAACTAAGACTGACTAGACTAAGACACTGAATTAAGCATTATTACAGACTCCGACTCCATCGATCTATGGATCTAAATCTATGCGGGTCCTGCAGTCTGGGGTACCATAGTCGAAGCGACCACGGGGCGGTGAACGGTAAGGGTGCTGAATCCCAACAAGGGCGGGAGAACCACCATCAAGATAGTGGCGTGCCGCGCATTCAGCACGCAATTCCGCAACCTCCGCCCGAACCTTGCCCAACTCGTCAAGGGCGTGGTCCAATTCTGTGTTGAGCATGACAACCAAGTTGACCTTGCTGCTCAGCCTGGGATTGCCCTCGCCAACTGGTGAGACAATCACACCTCCAGCACTGCTGGTCGAACGGCGAGGGTAGTACTTCAGGTCAAGGCCATCAGCTACCCCGCTAAACAACGAGCAATACTGAGAAAGTGCCTGTCATGCTGCATCTTGCATGGCTGCCTCGGCAGTATCCCTCTCAGTGATAGAATAGTGCTCTGAGAAGGCTTCTGCACCCCGGAGATCATCGTCTGGACGGCGCACCAAGCAAGTAGCCTCCCACTGGTCCGGGTATAGCCTGCGATGATGCTGGTAGACTACACAACGGTACTCAATAGACCATGTTTGTCGGTCGAAGGCCCGACGCAGCAGAGTATCGAGAGCGTCGTGGAAGTGACACCCACGAGCGGTGTCATGAGTGATGGGTCTAGCAATCCATCCATCCGGCTCCGGCTCCTCCGAGAGCTCTGTGCCGTGGCTCAAAATGCCACCGGCGTCGTCGTCGTCTCCGTCTCCGTCAGGGTCTCCTCCAGCAGCCGGGATGCCCTGAGGTGGTGCAGGGGGCATCTCTGGCTGAGGTGCAGGGGAAGGTGGCCTCTCGGACTCCACCTTTTGCTGAGGCGAGGGGGATGAGTCCTGCTGCTCCTGCTCCTGCTCCTGGCGTCGGCGCTCCTGCTCCTCGTGCAGGCGACGATGCAGTCTCTCTAGGTGGCTGGACTGACCTGACACCGTGCGTCGCAGGGGATGCTCCGCCAGTCGAGAAGGCAAAAAGAGGATCACAGACTTACATGCAGTGCACCTGATACGGGCCATCTACAAAAGACATCGTAAGCACAAGAGTAAGAATAGAACTATGAGACCAGAAAGTAAACGGAAAGGAAAGTGAGACGAAACTTTTTGAGATAAGTAAATAACATAGAGTTGGTCAAGATAACCAACTTTTGAAAAGACATAAAGGTCAAGGTAAGAGTAGAGGTCTATAGTCCTTGGGTCGACCATTCTAGTCTAGGTTAGCGGTCCTACAGTCAGCAAGGCTCTGATACCACTTATGTCACACCCGGTTTTGGAAGGTAAACCGAATGCGAACCATGTACGTGCCAGGATCAGAACTCACGTACACAGCGATTACATAATTGGACATCATCACACAATGCTTGAATTAAATAGCGGAAACGTACTTAGTTACATCAAGATGTCCGAGACATCCATAGAGTCTATTACACAACCATTGTTCAACATAATTATCAAAGTGCGAAAATACGAAACATAGAAGCTCAGCCTACACAGGCAGCTGACTGGGAGTTTGCCACTAAGAAAGAATTAAAACTCGTCATATTCGTGGAACTCCTCGAAGACATCCATGTTGCCAGCTTCTCCTCCTGAGCACTGAGAGCAAAGGGGACAACCTGGGGTGGGGTGGTTTGTAAAGCAAGGGTGATTACACTTCAACGTACTCAGCAAATGTCTCGTTTGGCTAAAGTGGACTAGATGTATGTGGAGTTTAAAGTTAAGCAATTGCTTTTAGTTGGTCAAGTTTTATTACTTATAAGTATAGCCAAATTTTAGTAATAACCCAGTTATTACCCAGATGTACTCCCTTCAAGAGGAAATACCAGAGATTAGGATTATAATCACCATTGTTAATCATCATCATAAAAGTAACCATTGTTCTTCTAATCAAAGAGGATCCCAAGGCTGCTCATAACCGTGAGCACGACTGATATACCAGTTTCTAACACTCTGCATAGGTTGTACACTTTACCCATAAGCCGTGATTCCCATTCTGCCCGGGGTTCTAGCCTCCCCATTGATCACTACCAAGGTGACCTAGCAGGGTCTCACTACGTAGCCTTTACAAAGATTTCCCAGAGGTCATAGCCGCCCGTTAGGTTTCTCCAGTTTGATAAACACAGTACATCTCCCCAAGGGAAGGGTGACTCACAAAACCAAATCAAAGAATCTCTGCAACCAACCTCGGCAGAGCAAGTACTGTGCCCGGACCCCATTGACGGCCCTACGGCGAAGCCAGCTACTCCTCTGGTTCCTCTAATTATTCAGCTAAGGGTGTCTCATTCCACCCTCATGGTTGCACTGTTATCCCGGGTTGTCACTCCCCAAACAGGTCCTTACGGAGAGGTACTCAGGAAAGAGCCTGAGCCCCCTAAAGTAATCACAAGGACCTCATCGGGATAACATCATCGTATCATAAAAGATCACATCATGTTCATTGATTAAGTTTAAGCAATAGCATAAGCTAACCTTGATTAACCCAAAAAGGTAAACAAGGTTAAGGGAAATACAAACTAGTCAATCCTTAGGTTTCATTAAAGTAATGCGGGACAGTGAATTATAAAGTAAAGTAGGGCATGATAGGTCTGATGACACTTGCCTTCACCAGGTTGTTGCTCAGAGGGATCTTCGGCAACACACTCAGGAACCTCGGACTGCTCGTTGTCTAAGTAAAGCGAGCATACATTCAATACATTTGGAAAAGTATAAATGAACAGCACATCAAACATTTACAATCATTAACTCACAAAAAGGTATAGTATTAAGTGTAGGGGTTGATATCAAGCTACAAAGAAAATGGAGTAATCCTAATTGCGGAATTGATTACTCTCTAAATGTTTAGGACATAGCTCAAAAGGGTTAGGTAGTGATTAAAACAAAGGAAAGTTAGAATTACAATATAAACTACTCTCATTTAGGATTTTGATTATCCTTTAAATATTATCCATAATTACATACCTAATTCTATATATCACATTAGGGTCTAAAGGTTAAACCAAAAGTGAATCCATAAAATGCATAACACTAATCTCACAAAATTCAATATGTTTTAACTTCTAGGGCTTTCATTTTATTTATTTTATTAAATAAATAAACTAGCATAAACATTAATTCTATATTCTAAGTGTAAAAATTAAAGTGTACAGATTGCAGTTGGTCATATTTTATTTGAACAGAGAATAATTTGGTGAACATTTTGCAATTTGAACCACTAAATTTGGAGTTCATATGAAAAAGAAATGAAATAAAAAAGTTTTGAGGTTTGAAATATGAAATTAGGGCTAAATATGTGATTAAATAAAAGTCCAGGGGTCTAATTAAAACAAACCAGGGACCTATGCGCTAAAACAGAGGACGACGGGTTGATTTCGTAAAACCAGGGGGTTTCTTAAGAAAAACAGCCACGCGATGGGGTATCGGGCTCCCTCAACCGTTGGATCAGAATCCGACGGCTGAGATTAGATCTGCGGCCGAGGGTGCGCGCGCGGGCGGGCGAGCACTGACAAGCGAGATAGGGAGTGTCAGCGATAGAGGGGGAGAGCGCACTGACCGAGCGGGTCCAGCGCCAGAGGGGAGACGGACGGCTACAGGGGTCCGAGGGGGTCTGAGCCGTTCGATCAAGATCAGACGGGGGGTCTGAGGAGGTCCGAGCCATTCGATCAAGATCGGACGCGGGAAATCAGACCGGGAAGGATAAGCAGCTACGGGTGACGCTGACAGGTGGGGTCAGGGCGTCAGGTGCGAGTGCGCGAAGCGGTACCCGCGGTCCGAGCCGTTCGATCAAGATCGGAAGGGGGGGGGTCAGACCAGGGAAACATACGGCTGCGGGCGGCACCGCTCCTCTCCGCGGTGGTGAGGTCACCAGAATTGAGGCGGGCGCGAGCTAGGGTGGCTCCGTGGTCGCCGGAGTTGGGCAGAGGGGAAGAGGGCGCCACGGCGAACTCAATGGCGTGGAAGAGTGTAACGCCCTGAATTTGGGGGTAGAATTTTTTTCTTCTTTTCTCTCATCAAATTCAGGCGTTACCCTTTTCTTTTCTCGTTCCCTCGCTAAACCTTGATCTTTTCCAAAGTTATAGCGGAGTTCGGCTTGGAATTCCCGTGTAAAGAAAACCCTGGATTTCTTTATGTTGTTTGATGCACCATGCCGAACTATGCATTCTTTGATTGCTTAGAAATGTAAGTGCATTCATCTAGGAGAATCGGATTTCGAAAAGGAGAAAAAAACCTTTTCTTTCTTTTTCTTTTTCTTTTTCTTTTTCCCTCTCCTCTTTTTTGGCAGCCCCCCCCCCTGCGCGCGCCCCCCCCCCCTGCGCGCGCCCCCCCTGCGCGCGCCCCCCCTTTGGGCCCATTGGCCCAGCCGCCCCCTCCCTTTCCCCCAATTTCCCCAAAATCCCTCTCCCTCCCTCTCATTCTCTCTCTTCCCCACCCCAGCCGCCGCCCCCTGCCCTAGCGCCGCCCCTGCAGCTCGGCCGCCGCCCCTGCAGCTCGGCCGCCCCCGCCCCCGCAGCTCGGCCGCCCGTCCCCGGTGAGCCCCCCTCCTCCCTCTCCCTCTCCTCTCCCCTCCCCTCCCTCTCCCCGGTCAGGCCGCCGCCCGGCCCAACCGCCCCTGCCCGCGTGCCCAGCCGCCGCTCGGCCGCCCCTGTGGCCGCCCGGCTCGGCCGCCCGCACCGCCGCTCGGCCGCCCCTGCCCGCGGCCCAGCCGCCCCAGCTCGGCCGCCCCGCGCCCGCGCCCCTGCCCGGCCGCCGCCGCCCCCGCGCGCCCTGCCCTGCCCCCTGGCCGGCTCGGCCGCCCCCACGCCCCCCCCCCCCCCGCCAGCTCGGCCGCCCGCCGCCGGCTTGGCCGCCCCTGCCCCAGGCCGGTTCAACCGCCCCCCCCCCCTTTTTTTATTTTTTTATTTTATTTTCTTTCATTACTGTTACTTATTTTATTTTAGGTAGGTTAATCATTGTTCATGTTATTGAAATAGGAAACTTAATTTAGAATTCTGTTACGCTAGTCAATTCATATAATTAATTGTTTATCCAGTCCAATGTTGATCAACTAAAAATGACTAGGTTTCTATTGGTGCATATAACTAAATTCTTTTGTTAAAACCAAATGTAACTAATCATTAGTGCATAAGCTTTAACCCCCCCCCCCCCCCCCGCGAGACCCTTTCCCGTTCCTTTCTAACCATAATGAATGCGATATCGAATGTCATACTTGATGCATAATCACTTTATTTGTTCCCTTGTATGATGTACTGTTTGTTTCCCAATTTGAATGGATGTATGTATGTATGATTGCAATCGCATAGAGAACGATCCGGTCGAAGAGCCCGAGGAACTCGCAGGAGAAGCCCCTGAGCAGCAGTCGGTTGGTGGAGGCAAGTGTCCCTTGACCTATCTATGTCCTATTCATTATTTAATTCACCTCCCGCTTTACACATTTATGCCTAAGGATTGACTAGCTTTTGTTATCCATGTCCTTGTTTACCTATCTGGGTTGGATTATTACTGTTTAGCTTTATGCTATTGCTTAACTCTAATCAATGAACATGATGAGATTATCTATGATATGCTGTTTTCCCCTTTCTTATGATGATGTTATACTTGTGGTCTTCAAGGGGGCTCGAGCGGTTTCTCGAGTGCCTTTCCGTAAGGACCTGTTCTATGGATGACCGCCCGGGAAAACAGTGCAACCATGAGGGTGGAATGGGATGCCCTTAGCTGAATAATTTGAGGATCCGGGGTGTAGATCACTTAGCCATCGTGCCGTCAATGGGGCTCGGTGTATGCGGCTCGCTCTGCCAAGTTTGGGTTCGCCCCTTGGGGAGGAGTGCGGTGCATTTAGGAAACCTAACGGGTGGCTACAGCCCCGGGGAATCTTTGTAAAGGCTACGTAGTGATGCCCTGCTAGGCCACCTAGGTAGTGGTCAATGGGGAGTAGCTCTCTCCGGGCAGAATGGGAATCACGGCTTGTGGGTAAAGTGCACAACCTCTGCAGAGTGTTTGAAAACTGATATATCAGCCGTGCTCACGGTTATGAGCGGCCAAGGGAGCTCCAGTGATTAGTGGTACTTGATCAGAGATACTTTGGTACAGGTGGTTATGAGATTGATGGTTTTGGTTATGACTATGGTGCTGGTAAGTGGTACTCTTTCCGTTTGGAAAGGAGTACGTTTGGGTTAATAACTTGGGTTAATGCTAAAACTTGGCTTTCTACTAGTAAGTAATAATCTGACCAACTAAAAGCAACTGCTTGACTTATCCCCACATACAGCTAGTCCACTACAGCCAAACAGGATGCTTGCTGAGTATGTTGATGTGTACTCACCCTTGCTCTACACACCAAACCCCCCCATCCCCAGGTTGTCAGCATTGCAACCACTGCTCAGGCGAAGATGAAGCTGTGGAAGGAGACTTCCAGGAGTTCCAAGACTACGACGAGTTCTAGGTGTGGGTTAGCGGCAACCCCCAGTCGGCTGCCTGTGAAGGCCGCGGTTATCTACGTTTCTTTTTCGCACTTTGATTTATTGTAAGAAACTATATGGACGTCTCAGACGTATGATGTAATCGACTATTATTTCCCTTTTAATACTATTTTGAGCACTGTGTGATGATGTCCATGTTATGTAACTGCTGTGTACGTGAATAACTGATCCTGGCACGTACATGGTTCGCATTCGGTTTGCCTTCTAAAACCGGGTGTGACATAAGTGGTATCAAAGCCGTGCTGACTGTAGGACCGCTAACCTAGAGTAGAATGGTCGTTCTAAGGACTATAGACCTCTGTCCCTGCCTTGACTTTGATATCCCTTCAAAAGTTGGTCATACCGACCAAACCTATGTTCTACTATATATTATACCTTGCTGAAAATCATGTTTTATTCTAATCCTTCATTTACTTATGATTCATTATTTGCTGGTCATATTAATTCTGTTCTCACCCTTTTGCTTGCGATGTCTTTTGTAGATGGCTCGACTTAGACACACTGCACGAAAGTCAGTCATCCCCTTCTTACCCTCCCGCCTTGCTGAGCGTCCGCTTCGCCGTCCCGTGGCCAGACAGTCCAGCCACTTGGAGAGACTGCACCACCGCCTGCATGAGGAGCAGGAACGTCGACGACAGGAGCAGCAGGGCTCTTCCTTCTCGCTCCACCAGGAGATAGAGTCCGTGAGGAGCTGCTCCCCTGTGCTTCCTCTGGAGGCGCCCCCTGCACCACCACTGGGTGCCCCAGCTTCTGGAGTAGCTGCTGGAGGAGACCCAGACGACGGAGGTGGCGACGACAGCTCGAGCCACGACACCGACTTCTCTGCTAACCTTGAGCCGGAAGGATGGGTTGCTCGACCCATTACTCGCGACGCTGCTCGCGGGTGTCACTTCCACGATGCGCTCGACACCCTGCTACGTCGGGCATTTAACCGGCATACTTGGTCCGTCGAGTATCGCTGTGTGGTCTACCAGCATAGTCGCGGGGTCTACCCGGACCGCTGGGAGGCAACCTGCTTGGTGCGCTGCCCGGAGAACAGTCTCCAGGGTGCGGAGGCCTGTTCAGAGCACTATTCCATCTCTGAGCGGGACTCAGCTGAGGCAGCCATGCAAGATGCTGCACGGCGTGCGCTTTCGCACTACTGCTCGGTTTTCGGTGGGGCAGCTGACGGTCTTGACCTGAAGTATTATCCCCGCCGTCCATCTGGCAGCACAGGAGGCGCGATTGTCTCACCTGTTGGTGAGGGCAATCCTAGGTTGAGCAGCACAGTCAACCTAGCTGCCGTGCTAAACACAGAGCTGGACCATGCACTAGACGAGCTGAGTAGGGCTCATGCTGAGATCGCCCTGCTGCGGGCTGAGCGCGCGGAACATCGTCACCTGGACGGTGGTTCCCCCGCTCCCGTCGGGACTCAGCACCCGTACCGCTCACCTCAGCGTGGACACCAGTCTTATGGCAATCCCGACTGCAAGACCAAGATAACCCTAGAACCATAGATCGTTAGAGTTGGATCTTGTAATTAATACAAAATATATACATAGAAGCTACAGTCTTAGCGTTAGTCTCGCTTTTAGCTAGTCTTAGTTAGACAGGGTAGTTTGCTATATCCTGTGCAGTTATGTTTGTCATGATGAACTATGTTTGGTTTGGATCTTTGTAATGACTGTCACCAGAGTGTGGGTATCCCCCGCATTTTGGTTTACCTATTATGTTAATGGAGTTAGCTATATAGTTGGGAAACCTCTTATTCCACTTTCCTCTTTATCTGAGAAGCTGTGTGGTCTGTGTTGGAGATCAGTGAAGATGGTCATCTGTTCAGTGTTGTTGAAGAATTCTATTCTCTTTTCTTATGCTGCAAGATTTGTCAGATCAGTTCTGATGTGTGGTTGCATTCTGCAGATGTCAGAGAACAGGCGTAGAGGAGGAAGGCGTGCTCAGCAGGAGCGAGCCGCTCAACAGGAGGAGGTGCCCCAGCAGCAGCACCTGCCGCCCCCGCCCCAATGTCCATCGAGCAGATGTTTCTGATGCAGACTCAGGCAGTTCAAGCCATCGGTCAGACTTTGGCCGCCATTCAGCAGCAGCAGCAGCAGCAGGCACCACCTCAGCCTCAGATGCCTCAGATGCCCAGAGACAAGCGTGCTGAATTCATGAGAGGTCATCCACCAACGTTCGCTCATTCTTCTGACCCCATGGATGCTGAAGACTGGCTGCGCACTGTGGAGCGGGAGTTGCATACCGCTCAGTGTGATGACAGGGAGAAAGTCCTGTATGGTCCCCGTCTGTTGAGAGGAGCAGCCCAGTCATGGTGGGAGTCTTACCTCGCCACCCATGCCCACCCTGACGCTATCACCTAGGAAGAGTTCAGAGGTAGCTTTCGTCAGTACCATGTGCCTGCAGGTCTGATGACAGTGAAGAAGGAGGAGTTCCTAGCTCTCAAGCAAGGGCCGTTGTCTGTCAGTGAGTACCGGGACAGGTTTCTGCAGTTGTCTCGCTATGCTCCTGAAGATGTCAACACCGACGCCAAGCGACAGTACCGTTTCCTGAGAGGCTTGGTTGACCCTCTGCAGTACCAATTGATGAATCACACCTTCCCGACATTCCAACACCTGATTGACAGAGCAATCATGACAGAGAGGAAGCGTAAGGAGATGGAGGATCGTAAGCGCAAGATCAGTGGACCCCAGCCTGGAAGCAGCAGTCGTCCTCGTTTCTCAGGCAATCAACCTCAGTAGTTCAGGCAGAACCAGCGTCCACCTCAGCAGCATCAGCAGTTTCAAAGGCAGTATCCTCAGCATCAGTATCAGAACCGTCAGAGCAATCAGTCAGGAGGTCAGTTTCAAAGGCAGAATCAGCAGGCACCTCGTCTTCCTGCCCCAGCAAACCAGCAGAACAGTCAGGCAGCACCAGCTCAGGTTGGAAACAGGGCATGTTTCCACTGTGGAGAGCAAGGCCACTGGGTGATGCAATGTCCGAAGAAGGCAGCCCAGCAGCAGTCAGGCCCCAATGCCCCCGCAAAGCAGAATGTGCCTCAGCCTGGAGCAGGCAATCGCCCTCAGCCGCGCTATAATCATGGAAGGCTGAATCACTTGGAGGCTGAAGCAGTTCAGGAGACCCCCGGCATGATAGTAGGTATGTTCCCAGTCGACTCCCATATTGCAGAAGTGTTATTTGATACTGGAGCAACGCATTCTTTCATTACTGCATCATGGGTAGAAGCACATAATCTTCCAATTACTACCATGTCAACCCCCATTCAAATTGACTCAGCCGGTGGTAGAATTCGAGCCGATAGCATTTGTTTGAATATAAGTGTGGAAATAAGGGGGATAGCGTTTCCCGCTAACCTTATAGTAATGGGTACTCAGGGAATAGATGTCATCCTAGGGATGAATTGGCTAGATAAGTATCAGGCAGTTATCAGTTGTGATAAAAGGACCATCAAGTTGGTGTCTCCAGTAGGAGAGGAAGTGGTGACCGAGTTAGTCCCGCCTGAGCCAAGGAAAGGAAGTTGTTATCAGATAGCTGTTGATAGCAGTGAAGCAGACCCAATTGAGAGTATCAAGGTTGTGTTCGAGTTCCCAGATGTGTTTCCAAAGGACTTACCGGGTATGCCACTAGAGCGGAAAGTGGAGTTTGCCATAGAGCTTCTTCCTGGAACCGCCCCTATCTTTAAGAGAGCTTACAGAATATCTGGACCAGAGTTGGTTGAGCTTAAGGAGCAGATTGATGAGTTGTCAGAGAAAGGTTACATTCGGCCAAGCACCTCGCCTTGGGCCGCTCCTATCTTGTTCGTGGAAAAGAAAGATGGCACCAAGAGGATGTGTATCGATTATCGAGCTTTGAATGAAGTCACGATCAAGAACAAGTATCCCTTGCCCAGAATAGAAGATCTGTTCGACCAGTTGAGAGGAGCCAGTGTGTTCTCCAAGATTGATCTGAGGTCAGGTTATCATCAGCTCAGGATCCGACCTTCGGACATTCCGAAGACGGCATTCATTACCAAGTATGGTTTGTATGAGTTCACAGTGATGTCCTTTGGTTTGACCAATGCGCCAGCGTTCTTTATGAACTTGATGAACAGTGTATTCATGGATTATCTCGATAAGTTTGTGGTGGTATTCATTGATGACATTCTGATTTACTCTCAAAGCGAAGAAGAGCACGCAGATCATTTGAAGATGGTATTGCAGAGATTGCGAGAGCACCAATTGTATGCAAAGTTGAGCAAGTGTGAGTTCTGGATCAGTGAAGTCCTGTTCTTGGGTCACATAATCAACAAAGAAGGATTGGTTGTGGATCCGAAGAAAGTGGCAGACATTCTGAACTGGAAAGCGCCAACAGATGCCCGAGGAATCAAGAGTTTCATTGGAATGGCCGGATATTATCGGCGATTCATTGAAGGGTTTTCGAAGATTGCGAAACCAATGACAGCGTTACTAGGCAACAAGGTTGAGTTCAAGTGGACCCAGAAATGCCAAGAGGCCTTTGAAGCGCTGAAAGAGAAGTTGACTACAGCGCCTGTCCTAGTCTTGCCTGATGTGCACAAGTCCTTCTCGGTGTATTGTGATGCTTGTTACACAGGTTTGGGATGTGTGTTGATGCAAGAGGGAAGAGTTGTGGCTTACTCGTCCCGATAGTTGAAGGTTCATGAGAAGAACTACCCAATCCATGACCTAGAGTTGGCAGCAGTGGTTCATGCACTGAAGTCATGGAGGCACTATCTGTATGGACAGAAATGCGATGTTTACACAGATCACAAGAGCCTGAAGTACATATTCACTCAGTCAGAGTTGAACATGAGGCAACGAAGATGGTTAGAGTTGATCAAAGACTATGAGTTGGAGATTCATTACCATCCAGGCAAAGCAAACGTAGTGGCAGATGCTTTGAGCAGAAAGAGCCAAGTCAATCTGATGGTCGCTCGTCCGATGCCTTATGAGTTGGCCAAGGAGTTCGACAAGTTGAGTCTCGGATTTCTGAACAATTCGTGAGGAGTCACAGTTGAGTTGGAACCTACCTTGGAGCGCGAAATCAAAGAAGCACAGAAGAATGATGAGAAGATCAGTGAGATCCGGCGACTGATTCTAGAAGGCAAAGGCAAAGATTTTCGAGAAGATGCAGAAGGCGTGATATGGTTCAAAGACCGCTTGTGTGTTCCCAATGTCCAGTCCATTCGGGAGTTGATTCTCAAGGAAGCTCATGAGACAGCTTATTCGATTCACCCTGGCAGTGAGAAGATGTATCGGGATCTGAAGAAGAAATTCTGGTGGTACGGAATGAAGAGGGAAATCGCAGAGCATGTGGCTATGTGTGATAGTTGTCGAAGAATTAAGGCAGAGCACCAGAGACCTGCTGGATTGTTGCAACCGTTGCAGATCCCTTAGTGGAAATGGGATGAAATTGGTATGGATTTCATAGTCGGATTGCCTCGCACTCGAGCCGGCTACGATTCCATTTGGGTAGTAGTGGACCGTTTGACCAAGTCAGCCCACTTCATACCTGTCAAGACCAACTATAGCAGTGTCGTATTGGCAGAATTGTATATGTCTCGGATCGTTTGTCTTCATGGTGTGCCAAAGAAGATAGTGTCAGATAGAGGAACGCAGTTCACCTCTCATTTCTGGTAGCAGTTGCATGAAGCCTTGGGCACCCATCTGAATTTCAGTTCAGCTTATCATCCGCAGACAGATGGCCAGACCGAAAGGACCAATCAAATTCTTGAAGACATGTTGAGAGCCTGTGCGTTGCAAGATCAGTCCGGATGGGATAAGAGATTGCCTTATGCAGAGTTTTCCTATAACAACAGTTACCAGGCCAGTTTGAAGATGTCACCATTTCAAGCGCTTTATGGAAGGAGTTGTAGAACTCCGTTGCAATGGGATCAGCCTGGAGAGAAGCAAGTGTTTGGGCCAGATATTTTGCTTGAGGCCGAAGAGAACATCAAGATGGTCCGAGAGAATCTGAAGATAGCGCAATCAAGACAGCGAAGCTATGCAGACACAAGAAGAAGAGAGCTGAGTTTCGAAGTCGGAGACTTTGTCTATCTGAAAGTGTCACCGATCAGAGGAGTCAGAAGATTCGGAGTGAAAGGCAAGCTAGCACCCCGTTACATTGGTCCGTATCAGATTCTTGCAAGACGTGGAGAAGTGGCCTATCAGCTCAGTTTGCCCGAGAATTTGTCTGCTGTGCATGATGTCTTTCATGTGTCTCAGTTGAAGAAGTGCTTGCGTGTGCCAGAAGAGCAGTTGCCAGTGGAAGGTCTTGAAGTCCAGGAGGACTTGACCTACGTTGAGAAGCCAGTGCAAATCCTTGAGGTTGCAGACAGAGTCACCCGAAGGAAGACCATCAGAATGTGCAAAGTCAGATGGAATCATCACTCTGAGGAAGAAGCAACCTGGGAGCGTGAAGATGATATGATGGCCAAGTACCCTGAGCTTTTTGCTAGCCAACCCTGAATCTCGAGGGCGAGATTCTTTTAAGGGGGATAGGTTTGTAACGCCCTGAATTTGGGGGTAGAATTTTTTTCTTCTTTTCTCTCATCAAATTCAGGCGTTACCCTTTTCTTTTCTCGTTCCCTCGCTAAACCTTGATATTTTCCAAAGTTATAGCGGAGTTCGGCTTGGAATTCCCGTGTAAAGAAAAACCCTGGATTTCTTTATGTTGTTTGATGCACCATGCCGAACTATGCATTCTTTGATTGCTTAGAAATGTAAGTGCATTCATCTAGGAGAATCGGATTTCGAAAAGGAGAAAAAAAACCTTTTCTTTCTTTTTCTTTTTCTTTTTCCCTCTCCTCTTTTTTTCTCTCTCTCCCGCGCCGTGGGCCGCCCCGGCCGGCCCAGCCGCCCCTGGCCGGCCCAACCGCCCCCCCTGCGCGCCCCCCCCTTTGGGCCCATTGGCCCAGCCGCCCTCCCTTTCCCCAAATTTCCCCAAAATCCCTCTCCCTCCCTCTCATTCTCTCTCTTCCCCACCCCAGCCGCCGCCCCCTGCCCTAGCGCCGCCCCTGCAGCTCGGCCGCCGCCCCGGCAGCTCGGCCGCCCGTCCCCGGTGAGCCCCCCCTCCTCCCTCTCCCTCTCCTCTCCCCTCCCCTCCCTCTCCCCGGTCAGGCCGCCGCCCGGCCCAACCGCCCCTGCTCGCGCGCCCAGCCGCCGCTCGGCCGCCCCTGTGCCCGCCCGGCTCGGCCGCCCGCACCGCCGCTCGGCCGCCCCTGCCCGGCCGCCGCCGCCCCTGCGCGCCCTGCCCTGCCCCCTGGCCGGCTCGGCCGCCCCCGCGCCCCCCCCCCCCGCCAGCTCGGCCGCCCGCCGCCGGCTTGGCCGCCCCTGCCCTAGGCCGGTTCAACCGCCCCCCCCCCCCCCTTTTATTTTTTTTATTTTACTTTCTTTCATTACTGTTACTTATTTTATTTTAGGTAGGTTAATTCATATAATTAATTGTTTATCCAGTCCAATGTTGATCAACTAAAAATGACTAGGTTTCTATTGGTGCATATAACTAAATTCTTTTGTTAAAACCAAATGTAACTAATCATTAGTGCATAAGCTTTAACCCCCCCCCCGCGAGACCCTTTCCCGTTCCTTTCTAACCATAATGAATGCGATATCGAATGTCATACTTGATGCATAATCACTTTATTTGTTCCCTTGTATGATGTACTGTTTGTTTCCCAATTTGAATGGATGTATGTATGTATGATTGCAATCGCATAGAGAACGATCCGGTCGAAGAGCCCGAGGAACTCGCAGGAGAAGCCCCTGAGCAGCAGTCGGTTGGTGGAGGCAAGTGTCCCTTGACCTATCTATGTCCTATTCATTATTTAATTCACCTCCCGCTTTACACATTTATGCCTAAGGATTGACTAGCTTTTGTTATCCATGTCCTTGTTTACCTATCTGGGTTGGATTATTACTGTTTAGCTTTATGCTATTGCTTAACTCTAATCAATGAACATGATGAGATTATCTATGATATGCTGTTTTCCCCTTTCTTATGATGATGTTATACTTGTGGTCTTCAAGGGGGCTCGAGCGGTTTCTCGAGTGCCTTTCCGTAAGGACCTGTTCTATGGATGACCGCCCGGGAAAACAGTGCAACCATGAGGGTGGAATGGGATGCCCTTAGCTGAATAATTTGAGGATCCGGGGTGTAGATCACTTAGCCGTCGTGCCGTCAATGGGGCTCGGTGTATGCGGCTCGCTCTGCCAAGTTTGGGTTCGCCCCTTGGGGAGGAGTGCGGTGCATTCAGGAAACCTAACGGGTGGCTACAGCCCCGGGGAATCTTTGTAAAGGCTACGTAGTGATGCCCTGCTAGGCCACCTAGGTAGTGGTCAATGGGGAGTAGCTCTCTCCGGGCAGAATGGGAATCACGGCTTGTGGGTAAAGTGCACAACCTCTGCAGAGTGTTTGAAAACTGATATATCAGCCGTGTTCACGGTTATGAGCGGCCAAGGGAGCTCTAGTGATTAGTGGTACTTGATCAGAGATACTTTGGTACAGGTGGTTATGAGATTGATGGTTTTGGTTATGACTATGGTGCTGGTAAGTGGTACTCTTTCCGTTTGGAAAGGAGTACGTTTGGGTTAATAACTTGGGTTAATGCTAAAACTTGGCTTTCTACTAGTAAGTAATAATCTGACCAACTAAAAGCAACTGCTTGACTTATCCCCACATACAGCTAGTCCACTACAGCCAAACAGGATGCTTGCAGAGTATGTTGATGTGTACTCACCCTTGCTCTACACACCAAACCCCCCCATCCCCAGGTTGTCAGCATTGCAACCACTGCTCAGGCGAAGATGAAGCTGTGGAAGGAGACTTCCAGGAGTTCCAAGACTACGACGAGTTCTAGGTGTGGGTTAGCGGCAACCCCCAGTCGGCTGCCTGTGAAGGCCGCGGTTATCTACGTTTCTTTTCCGCACTTTGATTTATTGTAAGAAACTATATGGACGTCTCAGACGTATGATGTAATCGACTATTATTTCCCTTTTAATACTATTTTGAGCAATGTGTGATGATGTCCATGTTATGTAACTGCTGTGTACGTGAATAACTGATCCTGGCACGTACATGGTTCGCATTCGGTTTGCCTTCTAAAACTGGGTGTGACAAAGAGGCCACGAATCCATGGGCAGAGAGGGGAGAACGGCGGTGGGAAGACCTCGGGCGGGCCAGAGCAACTCTGGTGAGCGATTCCGGCCACGGGGAGGGGACTTAAGGCGCGCTAAGGCCTGGGCTGGATTCAGCAGAGGTAGATGCACCTTAGGGACTAACCCCGGGGAACTAGACCGGGCTAAATCGGTCGGCCACCGCGCGAGCACGACGGACCGCCGCGGTCGAGCACCGGCGAAGGCGAAATTGGATGAACACAGGGCGCAATAAGGGTAATTGGGCACGGGGAGGGGTGTCTCACCTTGGGGCGGAGCTCGGGGAGGCTTGGCGTGGTCTCTGGTGAGCTGGATGGCCGGGAACGCGGACGCAGGTCTCCGGCGGCGTCTGGCGGCGAGGACAGAACGCGAGAGAGGGCGAGGGTGTGCGAAATGAGGCGAGGGGCGAGTGCGGGGCACTGGTGGGGCTATAAAAAGGGAGTTGGGCACGTGGGCGGGCGTCGTGGTCGAGAAACCCGGCGACGTGCGCGAGTGCGCACGCGCCGGTCGCCGGCGAGCGCGAAGAAGGCGGAACTAACAAGACAGGCTCACGGCACAGAGAGAGAAAAGGAGGACGCGCGGGGGCAACATCTCGGCAATGGCGAACCGGGCCCGCGAGACAGAGTGAGAGCGAACGGGCGAAGGAAACTGGCGCCGACAGGTCGGCCCCATTGAACAGAGAGCGAGAGAGGGAGGGCGAGTGCGAGGGAGAACTGCCGCTGACAGGCAGGGTCTGCCTGTCAGGCGGCGCGGGCGCGCGGCCTGGCTGGTCTTAGTGGACCGACTGGGCTGCTTTCTCCTTTTCTTTTTCTCTGGATTTTCTAATTCCTTTTCTATTTCTTTTTCTATAGGGTTGTCAAATCCAAATTCAAACTAGGTTTCAAATTCAAATAAATTCAAACTTGTGCAACACTTCAAAAAATATTTTAAACTCAGCATGATGCAACATGTCCTGGCTCATAAGGTTTTGGTAAAAATAAATAATTAACCTCCACTAGTTTAAGCTATTTCTAATCAAAAGGAAAAAGAGAGAAAGAATCTAGAGAGAGAAAGCCTAGAGTGAGAAAAGAAAGAGTAACACATGATTTTGGGTGATAATTAGAAAGAAATTTTATACCCCCAAAATCAGGGTGTTACAGATTGCTCAAGGAAATTGTAAATGCCAGAGACAACAAAATGCTTGAAGAATCAACTGAAGAGTAATAATTATGCACAATTGACACCTACAGTAGCATGCCTCATGCAGAAAACGCAGCCTAGACAAAAGAAATTGTCAAAGCCTCGGTATCTCACATTGTGCAACAACATGGAAAACGATCTGATTTCACTGAAGCAGCAAATGAGCATAAGGTCATTGTAGTGTTGCTCTTTAAATACCATAGCCTTGTGTTTTTTAATCTTGAGAATTGCATGTCATGCACTAAACTTCCCTCAATTGGCCTTCTGAGTCAACTCTGGTCGGTCCCTTCAATTCTCAAATTTGTACACCATTGTTCCAGAATTTCTTGGGGCCACTATACTCTCACCAGCCACTGAGGTTCTAAAGCCAATTGACAGATTATTAAAACATAAGGGAGGTGAAAAGATGCATAGCTGCCCAAAAAAACAATGGACCTCATTATTTAAATAAAGGGAACTATTATCTTTAATACAACTCTCCATACTGAAGGAATGTAGCAAGACCCACATAACTCAAAGCTTAGTAAGGTCTGGAACTCACCAGCGTGCGTACCGTGGGGGGAGAGTCCAAAGCCCCGGCCGGCACCAGCGGTGGCTCATGGTGGACGTGGGCGACACATTGCTCTTGTTCCTCGCACACCATTACCGTCGTGCTCTTCTAGGCCCGACCTCCCTCTCTCTGTCTCTAGTCATAACGTTTTGGGCGAGCAACGAGGCCACAAGGCGAGGTTGTAGCTAGAGGAGAGGAAGCATGAGATAGGCATGTGAAACTGGCACAGCCTGAGAGATTCTTGGCAGAGGTACAAGCGTCGAGGAGGAGGCGAGGTGCAAAGGGGAGGGAGGCCGGGATGGAGGCGAGCTAATGTCTAGGGCCGCGACGAGCAGTGAGGCCGTAGGAGGCGAGGGGCGAGGCGAAGAGGAGGGGGACTGGAATGGATGCGGGACTGCGGCGAGCAGCGAGGCGCCGAGGCAGGCCACACGTAAAATCCGACGGGTCTTCTTTCTGTCTGAAGCGAGTTCGCGATGTTTCTAGGATGACGACCACGTGGGATGCTTGTTGCAGTAGGAGGAAGACGACTGTTCACCGCAACGTTTGATGCTCGATCGAACGGCCATGATTTTTTGGAGCGACGTTGATAGGCCGATCGGTGTTGTTTCCATCCGACTTTAATAGTAAGGAAATCTCCAGTTCTTGCACCCGATCGTCCACCGTTCGCATACGTCGCGCTGCGCTTGCTCGCATACGCCGACCCTACCCATCCGTCGGCCCCCGCCTGTACCACGGCCGACGAGCAGAGCGGGCTTCCCCTGCGGAGGTGGAGGCCATTCTTCCGCGCTTTCGAGGCGATCGACGGCTTATCGAGGCATGCGGCTACCCGCGCGCCGAGTTCCGTGACGTGCATGGCGAGATTGTCATGCTGCTCCGCGGCGCCACGGATGACGGCGTGGCCACCGAGCAGCTCTGCGCCGTGCTCGACGATGTCATGGTCGAATCCCTCAAGACGCTGCTGGTCGCGTTCGTTCCGCACGACCTATTGGCGTCCACCGACCTAGCGAGGACCGTCGGCGCCCTCGGGAGCCACGGGTCGACCTAGATCCGGAGCCTCACGCGCGACATCGTGCGCGGTTGGAGGGTGGCCGTCGAAGCCTCCTTCGCCACTGCTGTAGCGGTGAAGAAGAAGCTTGACAATCTCTCTGCTGATCAGATCCCGCTCCCACACGTTGCCGTCGACAAGGTGCACTAGAAGAAGATGGATTTACCGCCTGCCAAGATGCTTCCCGCCGCTGAGGTACACAAGAACACGCACATACCATCAGCAAATATGCTTCCCGCCGCTGAGGTACACAACAAGAGACCACACGTACCACCAGCAAGTATGCTTCCCACCGCCGAGGAACACAAGAAGCAGCATTATATACCGCCACCGAAGACGCTCCCGACCGTAGCAATTCTATCGAACCAACAGAAGAGCATGAGTGAGACCAAGAGACCGGCCGCCGCCGAGAGCGAGAAGATGGAGGCTACAAAATGCAAGCTCCGCGAGGGTTAACAGGAAGCCGATGGAGTCAAGCGTCGGCGCAGCATCCAGGCCATCAGCATACGGGAGAGAGGCCTAGCAAGATGTAGGATGAGCTCAGCGTCAGGCTCAGGCGAGGCGGAGATGGTACCCGAGGATGAGCTCAGTGTCGGGCGAGATGGAGATTGCGCCCGAGGGCGAGCCCAGCGTCGGGTGAGACGAAAATTTGCGCCCGAGGCCCGATCTGCTTTTCCTATCGTATTAGATGACCCATCGGGAGATGGTAGGCGGTGTGTGTGCACAGTGGCGCGACCGTAATCATGCTGTTGCGCCTGGACGCATTTGGGCATGCACAAGTGCAAGTCAGTTGCTAGGAGCGACACAACATCGGTGGGGCAACGCGTAGGCATAGAAAAGGATGACATTGCGAGCGTGCAGAGCATATCATGATTGTATAGGGATGAAAGTGGATATCTAAATTATTAGGACAATTTAATATTTTAAAAGATTCGTATGAAATTTGTCGTTGATTTTTCTTATGCTATCCAGAACATTATCACAAACAAGAATAAAATGTTGTATAAATTATTTTATGTGTTATTTGCTCCCTGCAACGAAAAAGGTGAAAATATTTGTATTTGTATCTGACTTTGTATCTGAATTTTATATCTATATTTGATAAGAGATATGATAAATTTAAGTCTTACCTTTTATGAATCTTTATAAGCTAAATGCTAAAAACAAGAATACAAATTTGCATAGAGGATTCTATATCCTATTTGTTCGTAATAAAAAATTGATATTTGAATAATTATTTATTTCATCACTACAAATGCCTACTTGAAAAACGGCATCGCGCAACAAGATTTCCGTTCTGTTACGTATCGTGCATGGTGTTTTATTTGGGCTTTGGCCTGTTAAACTTAATTAGACTAATTAATCCATGTATAACTTTTTAAGTTTCACTGCCTGGTCCGAAACATACTATACTACTCAATACTCATGCATGCACAGGGCTCCTGGAGCTAGCGCGTATGCATGTCCCCGTGTCTAGATCGATGCCGGTATCTATGGGTCTCTATCTATTCGCGTGCGTGGCAACTGACAACGGCTAGCTAAGCTCTATATAATAAGGTGTGCCAATTCTCCTAGTCCCAGTTCAATCTATCTGTACCCACCCGTTCCGCTCGTCCCACTGCTCGCACGCCCCGACTCTACTCGCCGTCGCCAGCTTGCCTGCATCCGCCGCCGCTACCATGGCCAACGAGGACAGCGGGCTTCCCCTGCTAAGGTGGAAGCCTTTCTTCCACGCTTTCGAGGCCATCGTGGATTCAAGAAACACTAAATTCGGAGTTACGATTATAAAGATATGAATTTCGGAAGATTTTCGTGATTAAATAATAATAACTATATTCTATGTTGATTAATGTAAATCATATGAGAAAAGATATTAAGGAAATAGCCGATTCAACTTTAATCTAAGTTATAACTTGATTAAGGATTATATTTTAATCAATTATAGATGGAACAATTTAGCTTTGTTTTAGAAAAGCTAATATAGTAAACATGGGGCAAATCAATATTTAATTTTGAGGACATGTTAAATAGTAAAATAAGGTTTACTAAGGGGTAGATGACATTACTACGAAGACAACGCAACTTGAACGGACTAAATCAGAGTTAATATGAAGAAAATATAGATTTTATAAGTTTTAAGGCTATTTTAATATTAAGTTTGTATTAAGTCGAGTACCAAGGACTTGTGAATTTCAGGGACTTGCTTGTGATCAGTTTCAACAGAGAAGGATCGAGGGTTGGTTTTATAAAACTCCGAGGGTTTCTTACGCAAGAACGCCACAACCACATCGGTTGGATGCACCATGGACCATAGATCTATAGACCAACATTCCAGATTAAAAGCCCCTTAACGTGATGAACTGGTATTCAACACGGCCACCGGATCTGGGATCCACGACTCGTAATACGACAGCGCGTTGATCGCATCTGAGCCTTTGGATCATCGATCACGATTTAATTAACCGAAGGGTTATTCATCCTTCTAATCTACACTGCCCACGATGGAATCAACGGTCTGAAGACCCTCCTCCCACAGCCGAGCAGAGCGGTAGCGCGCACCAACGAGGCGGTGGCACCATCGCTGGAGTTGATGCTCCCACGTGCTGATGCCCTAACACAGTCGCGGATAAGCCCATATGAAGCGGAGAGGATCACGAATCAGGTC